>NW_007727721.1:176341-177692 GCF_000696425.1 Galeopterus variegatus | reverse complement strand
ACATTGAGAAAGGAGAGTGTCTAAACAAGTACTTCTTAAACATTAATGTATAGTATGTTTAAATCACCAGGGACTGTTAAAGCAGCTTCTGATTCAATAGGTTGGGCCAGAATCTGAGATTCCTCACTTTTCAAAATCTAAGATGCCAGCAATTGGTGTGTAGGACCACACTTTGTGTAGCAAATGACCAGATTAAAGTCTCAATCACATATCCAACTATGGTACTTAGAGGTATTTCATCATATTTTATTTACAGATAATAGCAATCGGTCCCTACTGAATAATTTGTGTTCCCTGTAGGTCTCTACTTATAGGGAGGATCTAAGTAGAGTAAGTGTCTATCCTGGTTTCCTTGGGATAGTATATGCCTTTGAGTCAGCTTAATTATCAGTAATGTCCCATCTTACTCGAAAGCACCCAAGTTGGGTTGATAAATTTTATTGGTATCTTAGATTTAGGCTACTTACTGCTACAGAGTCCCTCAGCACAAATTTGTTACTGCCATAGAATATCTGTTTCTTTCCTCAATGCAATTCTGATTCTTCATTATCGCTGCAAAATTCAGTTACTTGACTAAGCCACAGTGCTGCTGGGTGAATTCCCTCTCAGCTTTCTCAGAAACGAGAGGGTGTACAGTTTCATGTATTTTGGGGTTCTAAAATGTTTGTTGGAAGCTATCACACTGCGTAAGAACCTAACTCATCATTAGGGTGGTTAGCAGTGAGCAGACCTTCCTTGCAAGAGTCCTAACCACTTCTAAATCTTGCTTTTTTTCTGATATATATTTTATATCTCTGCAGTGGACTGAATGTCCCCACCACACTCACTGAAGCATGATCCCCACTGTGATTGTTTAGGCTGGGAAATTCTATTGTGATGGTTGAGCATTAGGACCTTGAAGAGATGATCAAGTTGATGGTGTAATGGTGGTCATGAGTGTGGTTTGGAGGGCTTCAAAAGGAGAGCACTGGAGGAACTCACTCTTTGCTCCCCCATTCTCACCATGTGACACCCTGCATTGCTGTAGAGTCACCTTACCGGAAGTTCTCCCTGGACTTTGGGCTTCCCAGCCTCTGAAACTTTAAGCAACAAATTTTGTTTCCTTATAAATCACCCAGTTCCAGAAATTGTGTTATAAGCAAAAGAAATGGACTAAAACAACCTCTGACATAATCTAGTCTTTCAATGGCAAGGTGTGGGTGATGGTTTGATAAAATTTCTGAGCAACTACACTTTCAAAATTGTATTTGAATCTAGAATTTGTTTCTGAATTCTAAAGAATTGGAATTTATCCATCTATTTATCTGATATCTGAAAACTCTCTGGGGACAGCCTCATATCATGAAACCCA
>NW_007727721.1:174279-175475 GCF_000696425.1 Galeopterus variegatus | reverse complement strand
AGACAGTCATTACTCATATAATATCTGAACTCAGAATACAGTACATAGAAATAAAAAAAAAAATCCTAAGTTAAAAATCAGAATGAGCCAATGACTTATATATTGTGAAATTGTAATCAGTAAAAGGGAAGATAAAAATATTCTCCAGGACAAGTAGACATGTAGAAAAAGGAGATGATAAAAAAGAATGAGTGATGAAAAGCAGTTAAAAATTCAGTATTCATATGAAAAGAATTTCAGAATTAGAAAGCAGAAGACAGGAAAATAAATAATGATCAAAGATATAATAAAAATAAAGTCAAAGGTCTTAAAGCTGAAGATCTTTGAGTGAGCACAATTGCAAAGGCTCACCAAATATTACAGAAAATAACAGCATGACTAAACATATTTTGGTGCAAACTTTGGATTTTAAGGATAAAAGAAAAAAATCTATAGTAATAGGTAAACAAAACCCTATATAAGCTGAAAATAATTTGCCATCAGAAATACAATTTAAAATACTTAAATACAGAAACAATGGAACACTATTTATAGAGCTTGAAGAGAAAAGGACTGTAAAATAATATTTCCATACTCAAACAATCATTTAAAAGATAAATCAAGAAATATTACTAGAAATGTATTAGAAGATGAACTACCTCTACAAAAGGGAATACTGTAATTACAATTAACTTATTTGTTTACCTGCAAAATCCAAGAAAATAAATTGGAAATTTGGCAATGCAAGGTTTATTTATGCTGGCTGTGAAGATGTACTATTAACAGTAAAATTGTTATTGAATTATTAATTAGGAAGTCAACTGAAAATACACATAATAGAAACAAGAGTATAAAACAACAGTATGAAATAGCTACAAATGCACTTAATAAGAAATAAGCAGGATTAATAATAAGAAAATTATAAAATTTTTACAAAATAAAATATTTGAATAACTGTAAACAGATGAGGGTTTTTGTTTTGTTTTCTCTTGCTTTCTACATAAATTGAGAAGTTAATTAAAATTCCTCAACTGGGAGATTTGGGAAATGTAGAGATATAGATGTCAGCTTTGTATGAAAAAATAAGAGAATGAGATGGTCAGCATTTTAAAAATAAATAATAACTAAAATGTATAGTAGAAATATACTAAGCATATTTATTTAAGAATTACATACATATCAATGAAGTAGAATACAATGACAAGACAAAAATATTC
>NW_007727721.1:172170-173387 GCF_000696425.1 Galeopterus variegatus | reverse complement strand
CTAAGCATATTTATTTAAGAATTACATACATATCAATGAAGTAGAATACAATGACAAGACAAAAATATTCAAGAATTTTGTTTTCCATAACGTTGAATTTCAAATCCATGGATATTGAATTAATTACTCAACAAATGGACTGAAGAGAAAAAGGTTTAAATTTCCTAATAAAATTGTATTTTCCTTTATATAATCTACAAATTAATATTAAATTATTTAAAGACATAAAAGTAAAAGCTATGTCTACAGGAAAAAATTAAGAAAATGACTATGTCCATACAGCAGATAAAATAATAATGAAAAGATAGTCAAGAGTCATTTTCATCCTTCAAATACCATGAACAAAATGTAAGTGGACACAGAAATCTGAGGGAAAAATACATATGAATTATCAGTGAGGTGAGTTGGCCTCTAGAAGAAAAGATCCCCAAAACTTTGTGGCTTAAGTAACAAGTAAATTTGTTTATATATATATATAAACACACACACACACACACACATATATATATATATATAAACATACACACACACATATTGTGAAATGATCACCATGATCAAACTAGTTAATATATCAATCACCTCACATAGTTACCATTTGTTTGTGTGTGATAAGGACAATTAAGATCAACCCTTTTGGGCAAATTTAGGTATACATATGTTATTATTGCCTGTAGTCACCACACTGTATATTAGATCTCCAGAAATTATTCATCTTCAATAACTAAAATTTGCCCCCTTTGACCAATGTCTATCTTCCCCTTTTCCCCACTCTCCAGCCTCTGACCACTACCATTTTATTCTGTCCTTCTATGACTTAGACTATTTTAGATTCCTTATATAATTAAGATCATGCAGTATTTGTTTTTCTGTGTCTGGCTTATTTTACTTAGCATAATGTCCTCCAGGTTCATGCATATTGTCAATTAGCAGGATTTCCTTATTTCTTAAGGCTGAATAATATTGCATTTTGTGCGTATATATGTATGTGTGTGCATGTGCTATCATATTTTCTTTTTTGAATCATCCATTGTAAACATTTAGGTTATTTACATATCTTGATTATTGTGAATAATTCTACAATGAATATGGGAGTGCAGAAATATCTTCAAGATCCTGATTTCATGTACTTTTGGTACATCACATTGCTGGATCTTATGGTAGCTCCATTTTTGATTTTTTGAGGAGCCTCCATACTGTTTTCAATAATGGTTTTACCA
>NW_007727721.1:169089-170582 GCF_000696425.1 Galeopterus variegatus | reverse complement strand
TTTTTTTTTTTTTTTTTTTTTTTTTCCTTGAGATTATTTTGGCTATTTAGGGTCTTGTTTTTAAGGACTTTTGTTTTTTTCTTTCTCTCTGTAAAGAATGCCATTGTAATTTTGAGAGGAATTCCAATGAATCTGTAGATCACTGTAAGTAGTATGGTCATTTTAACAATATTAAGTATTTCAGTCCATTCACAAAGGATGTCTTTTCATTTATCTGTGTCTTATTTAATTTCCTTCATCAACACATTATAATTTTCAGTGTACAAATCTCATCTCTTTGGTTAGATTAATTCCTAAGTGTTTAGTCATTTTTGTTGCTATTGTAAAGGTGATTGATTTCTTATTTATTTATTTATTTATTGAATACCTTCTTTTCTTTATCTAGAAACTCTATTGGTTTTTGTTTGTTTATTTTGGATCTTGCCATTTTAGCTAATTTGTTTATTAGTTCTACCAGGTTTTTGTTTGGTGGCGTTTTTGAATATTTAGGTTTTTTCTACATATATGATCATGTTATCTGTGCATGGAGATAATTTTACTTCTTTTCCAATTTGGGTGCATTTTATTTCTTTCTCTTCTTTAATTTTTCTAAGATTTTCCAGTATTATCTGCAATAGAAGTGGTAACAGTGATATCCTTGCCTTGTATCAGATCTCAGAGGAAAACTCTCGGTTTTTCCCCATTGATATGATGTTAGCTCTGGGGTTTTTATATATGGTCTTTATTGTGTCGAGGTATATTCCTTCTATACCTGTTTCATTGGGAATTTTTATCATAAATAGATGTTAAATGTTGTCAAATAATTTTTCTGCATGAGGGGACTTCAAACAGTTCATGGAACAGTAGAAATAAAAGATAGCACAAATCTTTTCATGAACTTTTTGGAGTACCCTCATATCTATCAAGATGATCATGTAGTCTTTATGTTTCATTCTGTTAATGCATTTTACACATTTACTGATTTGTGTATGTTGAACCATCCTTGCATCCTGGGGAAAAATCTCATGTGGTCCTCATGTACAATCTTTTAAAATGCTCTTTAATTCAGTTTGCTAGGATATTTTTGAAAGTTTTATTCTTTTAACATTTATTTGTACACATTTATGTGGTACAGTATGTTTCAGTACATTAATATATTACACAGTCATTCAGTTAGTGTAGATATCATAGTTTTGTACTCGTTAGTCTACCACTTTTCTTTCTCCCCACCCTACCTCCAACCTCTGTTTTTTAGATTCCACATGAGTCATATCACACAGTATTTGTATTTTTGTCCCTGACTGACTTATCATAATGATTTTCAGTTCCATCCATGTTGTTGCAAATGATAGGATGTCATTTTCTTTAATAGCTGAGTGGTATTTCATTGGGTATACATACCACTGCTTTTTCATCCATTCATTTGTTGATGGACTTTTAGATTGATTCCACCTTTTGGCTATTGTGAATAGTGCTATGATGAACATGGAAGTGAAGATGTCTTTTTAATATAT
>NW_007727721.1:159390-168753 GCF_000696425.1 Galeopterus variegatus | reverse complement strand
GTTGATGGACTTTTAGATTGATTCCATCTTTTGGCTATTGTGAATAGTGCTATGATGAACATGGAAGTGAAGATGTCTTTTTAATATATGATTTTACATCCTTTGGGTATAATCCCAGTAGTGAGATAACAGATTTATAGGGTAGATATATTTTTAGTTCTCTGAGCAACCACTCTACTATTTTCCATCATAGCATTACCCATTTACACTCTTACAAACAAACAAGGAGAGTTCCTCTTTCTCCTCCTCGCCAGCATTTGTTATTTTTTGTCTTACTGGTAGTAGCCATTCTAACTGGAATGAGGTATCTCATTATGGTTTTAATTTGTATTTCCCTTATGATTAGTGATATTGAGCATTTTTTCATGTTGGTTAGTAGTATGTCTTTTGTGAAATGTCTGTTCAAGTCCTTTGACCATTTTTTTAATTGGGTTATTTCTCTCTCTCTCTCTCTCTCTCTCTCTCTCTCTCTCTCTCTCTCTCTCTCTCTCTCTATCTATCTATCTCTATCTCTATCTCTATCTCTTTATTTATTTATTTTGCTGTTGAGTCATTTAAGTTCCATATATATTCTGGGTTAGTATTAAGGTTAGTCCCTTGTCTGATGTTTAGTTGGCAAATACTTTTCCCCATCCTGTAGGTTGTCTCTTTACGTTGTTGGTAGTGTCCCTTTATGTGCAGAAGCTTCTTAGTTTGATGCAGTACAATTTATGTATTTTTGCTTTAGTTTCCTGTTAATTTGTAGTCTTAATCAAAAAGTGCTGCTATCTTCCATTTTGTGTGTAGTATTTCCACTATGTTTCTTCTAATGTTTTCTTAGCTCAAGTCTTAAATTTGGATCTTTGATCATTTTTCATTGATTTCTGTGTATGGTGAGAAATAGGGGTCAAGTTTCAATCTTCTGCATGTGGATAACCAATTTCCCGGTGCCATTTGTTGAAGAGGGTCTTTTTCCCCATTGAATATTTTTGACAGCTTTGTTGAAAACCAGCACATGGGTTTATTTTAGGGCTGTCTATACTACCCCATTGGTCAATTTGTTGATTTTATGCCAGTACCATGCTACTTAGGTTACCATAGCTTCATAGTATATTTTGAAGTCAGGAAATGTGATGCCTCCAACTTTGTTCTTTTTGTTCAAGATTGCTTTAGTTATACAGGGTCTTTTGTGGTTCAATACAAATTTTAAAAATCATTTTTTCTATTTCTGTGAAAAATATCATTGGTATTTTTACAGGGATATTGCTGAATATGTAGATTGCTTTGGATATTATGGACATTTTGATTTTAATTTTTCCAACCCTTGGACATGGAATATTTTTCCATTTATTTGTGTCCTCTTCAATTTTTTTCACCAATATTTTATAGTTTTATCTGTAGAAGGCTTTCACCTTATTCATTAAATTTACTCTTAGGTATTTCACTTTGGGGAGTGGCTATTGTGAATGGGATTCAATGATTATCAGGAATATTGGCATGTAGTTTTTCTTCCAGTGGAGTCTTTGTCTGGCTTCCATAGCAAGGTAATATTAGCCTCATAAAATGAGCTTGGAAGTACTCTTCTTTTATTTTTTGGAAGAGTTTAAGAAAGATTAGTATTAATTCATCTTTGAAAGTTTGACAGTTTACATGTATTGCCATCTGTTCCTGGTCTTCTCTTTTTTGGGAGGATTTTGAATAATGATTCAATCTCCTGGTTTGTTATTGGTCTGTTCAGGCTTTTTATTTCTTCCTGATTTGGTTTTTTGTGTGTTGTGTGTTTCTAGGAATTTATCCATTTAATCTATATTACCGAATTTTTTGTATTATTGTTCATAATTATATTATTTTTATTTCTGAGGCACCTGCTCTAATGTCTTCACTTTCATTTCTGATTTTAGTTAAGCTTTCTCTCTTTTTGTTTCAGTCTAGCTAAGAATTTGTCCATTTTATTTATTTATTTTTTCAAAAAAACTTTTCTTAGTTTTGTTGATTTTTTCTATTGTTTTTCTATTTACTACTTCATTTATTTCTGCTCTAATCTTTAGTATTTAAATCCTTATGCTAACTTTGGGCCTAGTTTGTTCCTTTTCTGGTTTCTTTAGTTATAAGTTTAGGTTATGTATTTAATATCATTCCTCTTTTTTAATATAGGTGTTTATTGCTGTAAACTTCCCTAGTACCACTCTTACTCCACCCTGTAAGTTTTGGTTAGTTGTGCTTTCATTTTCATTTGTCTCAGGACATTTTTAAAATTTTGGGAAAATGGATTTTATATTACCCTCTGTGGGGTCATTCCCACTTTGTTAGTAACACCATCATCTCTTCAGATGGCCAGTTTGCTGTCTCAGGCTCCTGGGATGGGACCCTATGCCTCTGGGATCTCACAACAGGCAACACCACTAGAATATTTGTAGGCCATACCAAGGATGTGCTGAGTGTGGCCTTCTCCTCTGACAACTGGCAGATTGTTTCTGGATTCCAAGATAAAACCATCAAGTTGTGGAATACTCTGGGTGTATGCAAATACACTGTCCAGGATGAGAGCCACTCAGAGTAGATGTCTTGTGTCCACTTCTCACCCAACAGCAGCAATCCTTTCATCATCTCCTGTGGCTGGGACAAGCTGGTGAAGGAATGGAATCTGGCTAACTGCAAGCTGAAGACCAACCACATTGGCCACATGGGCTATCTGAACACTGTGACTGTCTCTCCAGATGGATCCCTCTGTGCTTCTGGAAGCAAGGATGGCCAGGCCATGCTTTGGGATCTCAATGAAGCCAAGCACCTTTACACACTAGATGGTGGGGACATCATCAACGCCCTATGTTTCAGCCCCAACCACTACTGGCTGTGTGCCGCCATGGGCCCCAGCATCCAAATCTGGGATTTGGAGGGCAAGATCATTGTAGATGAACTGAAGCAAGAAGTTACCAGTACCAGCAGCAAGGCAGAACCACCCCAGTGTACCTTTCTGGCCTGGTCTGCTGATGGCCAGACTCTCTTTGCTGGCTATACAGACAACCTGGTACGAATGTGGCAGGTGACCACTGGCACCCACTAGAAATTTATGGCAGAGCTTAAGAAATAAAAAAAACAAAAAAAAAACAAATTGGCTTTCTAACTTTAAAAAAAAAAAAAAAGTCAGCTCTGTCGTCACAGCGCCCCCTCCCCTGGAGCCAGCGGGCCAGGCCGGGAGCCAGGGCCGAGTCTCCGCCATGCTGGCCCAGTGACTGCTGCTGCTGCTGCTCATGCTGCTGCTGCCTGGCCCCAGGATTTTTGGAAGCACCAGCACAGTGATGCTTCCTGAAACCTTGTTTGTGTCAACCCTGGATGGCAGTTTGCATGCTATCAGAAAAAGGACAGTCTCAATCAAATGGACATTAAAAGAAGATCCAGTCCTGCAGGTCCCAACACATGTGGAAGAATCCCAATGATGGCAGCCTGTATAGGCTTGAGGCAAGAATAATGAAGGCCTGACAAAACTTCCCTTTACTATCCCAGAGTTGGTGCAGGCATCCCCATGCCGAAGTTCAGATGGAATTCTGTATATGGGTAGGAGTTTCAACACCTAAACTTGTAACTTTTTGACAGTGAGTCTCAGAATCTGGCAGTCGAGAGAGAGGAGTGGTGCTACCTTCTTGCTAACCCTTCTGGGAAAGACCTTTCCTGCCAAGGCTGTGCTATGGGTGCTGTTCGTGCCAGGATCAGCTGACCAATTAAGAAAGGGTTCCCCCCACTTAGAGAGAAGAAATGACACCATTAATATGGTTACTTATTTATCAAGCTTTTAGCTGTTGTGTTGACCTACTCCTCCTATTTAAAGATTGCAACATACCCAGCACTAACTGTATGAAATTTGAAGTAAATATGTTAGTCTGAGCCAAAAAGAGGAAGCCAGGCTCTACCTATGAATTACAGGGCTTGCTTAGTATTTCCTGCAATCAGAATATCTGATAGAAACTGCACTTAACAGCTTGCCTAGATAAGCTGCCTTCATATCTATGGGGTCACAGCTTTCAAAGCATCAGATCACCTGCTTTTCTTTTACTGTTGCTGCCAAAATGTCAATAAAAAATGCATTTGTAAAACAAAGTAAAGCTGTACTTATCTTGAAATCATAGCACTAATAAAAGCTTGTATTTAAATAAAAAACAACAAAAAAAAAACTATACTCAAAGTTAAGTTCCATAAAAAATGGCTTTCATGTAATCACTGTATTTAATAATTTAAGTTGACTCTTTCTGCCAAACACAGTAATAAATAGTAAATACTCATTCACGATCAAGAACTAGGAGGACACAGTCTTTACCCCTGTACACCTACATTCTACTGAGAGACAGGAAACAACCATGTAAATTAAAAGACAAACCTAAACAAAACAAACAAACAAACTAGATAAAGCAATGGCAAACTGTTTTGATACAAATACAAGGTTCTGCCAGAGTACTAAGTGGCTTTGACATTAAAGGATTATTCAATTTGATATATCCAAAAGATAAGAAGGAAAGAGGTTAAAATCTACAGCAATATTTCAGAGTAAGGAGGTGAATAGCCAGGGCGAAACATTGGCATGTTCTAGGAACCAACAGAAAATGTTGTGACTGGAGCTGAGTGAGGGAGGGCAAGAAGCCAGAGATGAAGTTGGAGAGAGAAGCTGGAGCTGGGTCACTAGGCCATGTTAAGGAGTTTGGATTTTATTCAATATTTAATGGAAAGCTATTACAAGATTTTAAGAAGGTGACCAACATGATGTAAATTATATTTTTTAAAAATCACTCTACAGCAAAGAATGTATTAGAAAGTCACTGGAGAAAGCAGTTACCAGTCTATGGCAATAGTTCAAGAATTGATTGTGGCTTGTAAAAAAGTGGTATCAGCAGAGATGAAGAGAAGTAGAATGAATCAGAGTATATTGCAAAGTCGGAAAGGACAAGAGTTGCTGTTGAATTGGTTGTGAGGGGTTAGAAGGTGAAGTAAAGCATGACTGTTGTTCCGGACTCTGGTATCTAGGTAGATTTTATTGCTTCTCACTGAGGAAAAACTAGCAAGAATTAGTGAGAGATAAAGATCAAGCACTTTATTCTGGACGTTTTCTTAGTCAACTTGGGCTGCCGTAACACAAAATACCATAGACTGGGTTGCTTAAACACCAAAAAATTGTTTCTCACAGTTCTGGAAGCTGAAAAGTTCAAGATAAAGGTGCCAGCAATGTAGGTTTCATCCTGAAACCTCTTCTCTTGGCTTGTGGAGGACAATTTTCTGGGTGGCCTTGAACCAACCTAGTTCTCTCCCATTTCTCACTTGAAGTTCTCATAAATAACTATAGAACATGCTGGGAAGCAGTGTCATGATAAGCTAGGGAGGGACTAGCCAGAATAGCCCAGGCTCTGTTCCCCCCCCCCCCCCACCCCAAACAGGATGTCTTTCAACACGTTAGCCCAACACATCATGTGACACTCAGGATATGAAATCCAGGGCAAGCTGATTTCCTGCAGTGCAAGTGGGCATACACAGACAAGACTGCATTCACTCTGGGCAGCTTGCCTGAGCCTTAGGTAACCAGCTGAAAATGAATCCCAGGCTTCTGTTTTTGCTTGATGCCTATTTGTATATGATAAACCCACTTCACATAACTTGTTTTGTTCATGGATATTCTGCTTCACTGGACTCAGTCAACTTGGTGATCAGTGCACAGTGAATCTGCTTCACAGCTTGTACATGGTCACCATATTTCCATGTGCTCACATCTTCTTTGTGCATGCAGAGTTAGAGGCAAAAGGAGAGAGATAAAGTGAGCACTAATCCCTTCATGAGGGTACTAACCTCATGTCTTCATATAATTCTAATTATTTTCCAAAAGCCCAACCTCAAAATGCCATCATACTGGGAGTTAAGTCTTCCACATATGTATTTTTGGGACACAGTCAGTCTGTAACAGAGATATTAAATTTGAAAGAGCTTAGAGACTTCTAAGTGGATAAATCAAGTAAACCTTATAGATGAACTTGGAATTCAGAGAATAGGTTTGGAAGGAGGACTGCATTTAGGGGTCGTGTCATATACCTTTATCACGTACAGGGAGATAAGCAAGAGGTCCTGAGAACACTCAGGCACTTTGATAGTTAAAGGTCACATAAGAGGTGACGCAGAGTCAGGAAATAGGCAAAGATGACCTTTTTTTTTTTTTTTTTGAGAAAATGTAGGATCATGTAACATCAGTAAAGCAGGAAGATCATGTTCCAACAATAATTTGTTTGAAATGTTCTAAGAATTCAAATTAAGGTAAGAATGCAAAATGTTTGTTGCATTTAACAATTACCAGGTCATTTTTGACCTTAAGAAGCAATGATGAAATGGTTATAAATGTGTATAAACAGTTTTGGTACAGAAGTCACGTAAATATAAGGGCAGCAGTTCATACCTAATTATACAATAATTTCTTCAAGGATATTATCATCAATAAAAATATCAGAAATGTTTAGAGAGATTTGCATATAAACATGTATTTTCAGTTTTTATGATTCAGAAAAAATGGAAAACTATCTAATATCCAATAAGAAGGTATTGGTTTTAAAATTCACACTCATAAAACTATAAAGTTTTTTAAAACATTCATTAGAACAATAATTGATTGCTGAATCTTCTCACTCCAAGACTGCAAGATTTGGAGGCTGTGTTGCCCACTGTGGGATCTGAGACAGTCCTATCCTGCTCAGAAAGACTCTACCTGCTGGAGTGGGGGCCCCAGGAGCACCTGAACGGCAGCTGGTCTTATCTCAAAGCCAGTGGTACCAGTCCAGGAGGGACCAGACCGGGCGGTACTGACAGCAAAGGCCCCATGAATACAGGGTACTCCCTCCCCTGCAACTGAATACGAGTGTGTGTGTGTGTGTGTGTGTGTGTGTGTGTGTGTGTGTGTGTGTGTGTAAATTAAAGGCCACAAAATGATGTTTAAACTATAAATTTGTATAAATATATATCTCTACCCATCGATCCAGCTAGCCATTCTTTTCTTATTGACCTAGTTTTATTGCTGTATGTTCAGAGAACCTAAAATGGTTAGAATTGAATCATTTGAAACGTATTAAAATTTTCTTTATTGCTTAGTATATACTGATTTTTATTGAGAATGTTCTTTGTATCCTCAAAAAGATTTTTTTGGGGGGGTTATAAAGCTTTACTTGACTTTAGATATTTAGTAAATAACTGTTTAAATATTTAATATTTTATTGCATATATTTTGCTTGATATCATTTTCTGAAGATTTATTAAAATTTTCAACAATTTATCCATTATTCCTTACAGTTTAGGCATTTGTTTCCTTACATATTTTGGGATGTGTGTGTATCGTTTGCATGTGTGTTAAATGAGCATATTCATGATAGTTAACCTTTTTCTTTTTTGTATATAAGATCCTTTATTTCTCTTTATGTCACTGCCTTATTCTATATTGTTTGATGTTAAAATTGCTACCTCAGTTTCTTTGGTTTTTGCTTTCCTGCATGAGTTTGTCAGTGCCTTAGTTTCTCCGCTTTTTTTGTGGAGACATTTGCTTTGCTATGTTTCTTTAGGACGATTTGCTGATAGGAGTGTGTGTGAGTCTGTGAATTCTTCCTTGATTTGATGATCTATCTCATATCCATTTATTGTAATGATTATGATAAAACGTACTTTTGCCTTCATATATGCTTTCTATACACAGTACACTGTTTTTGTCTTTTTTTTTTTTCCCCCTTTTCTGGCTTTCATTGGAAGGATTTACTATTCTGTTGGTTTGAAAAATCACACATTCTGTTCTAGTTTTCCTTGTGGTTCCCCTAACTTACTGGAACTCATTCTGATGTTTATATTTCTCTATTAATTAAGTTTGTGAATTAGAAATAGATATCCTAAATAAAACAACTACTTGAAAACCCTCTCACCTCCCTCTTGTTTCTCCCACCCCTTCTCTCTACTACTGTTACTGATGCAATACTACTGTCCAGAATTTCAGGTATGAAATTATGGATATAATAATTTGGCACTTAGCCTCTTGTGAAAACATTGTTTTACTAAGCTATTTACATATCATTTTTCCTTATATAGGCCTTACTGTGGATTTTTCCTCTCCTTGAAAGAGTATGTGTTACAAAAGTAGGGTGATTGTTTCTGAGTTTTCATGGGGCAGACCTAGTTGACTCATATTGAACAGCAAAATTATAAATATTGTTTAATTGATAATTATTTAGCATTCATTCATGCTAATAAATGTCATAGTTTGAATAATAAATTATATAACTACCCTATATGAGAATTTTCAAAGCATATAATGAATTAAATATTCTGAAGCCTTATATTTCGCAGGAGAATTTCCTCCACAATTAAATGAGAAATTAACTAGATATAAAGTGTAGGTTCAAGGTTTAGATAATTTGGCCCCTTGAAGATTTTACTTCAAAGTGTTACACAAATTGTCATTGATGATTTCCTATTGATGATAGTGAAGTCATTTGTCAATGTAAACTTAGTTCTTTTTAGGTGAACTGCTTTTTAATTTTTTTTAGAAATATTTAATAAGGACTTTTTTTTTACATTTTAAGTTTCAATAAAATGTGCTCAGTTTTATCCTCATTCCTCACTTATCCCTGTTTAATACTGTACTTTACTTTCTGATCTAGGGACAATTTTCTTTTTTTTTTTTTTTCATTTTAAAACATTTTTAGGAATTTGTTCAAATATCTTTTCCCTTTCATTTTGATTTTTCTGAAATTAAAATTACGGATTTTTTTTTATGCTTCTTGTTCAAACTTCTACTGTAAAAATTCATATCCTGATGTATTTCTCAATTTCCTCTTACCGCCTGCTCATTCATTTATTTTTTACATGTGTATCTATTCTGCTCTATATTATAGATCTAAGAAGTTTTATTTCATCTATTACATTTTTATACTCCGCTTTTCCAATAGATTGTTTCTTAAAATTGCTTGTAAACTTTTTTGTTACCAATATATTTACCCTTCTCTGTTTAGTGTTTATTATTCTTATTTTTAATTCTCAAACTCTCTGATCTAATATATAGAAGTAAACATTGATATAGATGTTCACTAGTGTGATAGTGCTCAGGTTTCCACTCTTGTCTGTGGTTTTTGAACACTCTCCTGCTCTCCAACAGGTCAAAATTATTTTCTTTCTCTTTTTTTCAATTATTGTTATCTACGGCATTAGAATTATAAAAGCTGTTTCTGAGAATGGAGCTGATAGTCCTTGTTACTTTGCCATAATACCAAGAACCACAAGATGGGTCTCTATCTTTATGTGATACACACACTTGCATGTGCAGGTTCACACATTATGTGACTTATTCAATCTTTGCTGATGCTATATTCAACCTTATTATCTGAC
>NW_007727721.1:157045-158467 GCF_000696425.1 Galeopterus variegatus | reverse complement strand
TTCACACATTATGTGACTTATTCAATCTTTGCTGATGCTATATTCAACCTTATTATCTGACTCACTAATTTATTATTTCAGCCATAGCTACTGCATTATCTACCCTCTATATGAATTAGCAATACTGATTTATATTCTTTTAGTTTGGGAACTTAAGCACCACAGATATTTCTACAGCTTTTTGAAAGTGCAAAGCCAAGTTATGGTCTCGATTTTTAGAGCTGGCCATATTATCTATTGTTTAATTAGATTTCAGGGATTAGTTATGATAAAACCAACTTTTGTTATGTAGAGTAAAACTAAGTCACAAGTTAGAGAGATTAGAAGGTAAAGGTTTCAAAATTTTATATTACAACATATGTCTTGCCTTTTTCTGTTTATAGAATGTTGGGCAACTAATGACAAAAATATCACGTAGTTTATTTCTAAGATTCCTTCTGTCTATAATGCCATATATTCTATTACCTGTAAAAATGTTGACCGTTGAATACTGTTTCCTCATCTCATACCTGTTTTGTTTTGTTTTGTTTAAGAATATTGCATTATTCGTGAAGCAAAATACTCTCTAGACTTAATTTGTCTGTATAAACTCTGCATTTTTATGAGGATTCTGGAAAGATCAAGCAAAACTCTGTGGCTATTCAGACTTGTCAAAGGTGATGAATAACAATTATCTAGTAAGGGGATAATTATAGTTTCGGAGTTGATCTAATTTAATACCTTATTTTAAAAATGAGGAAAACTAGGCCCAGAGAAGTTAAGAGACTCACCTAAGGTCATGTAGCCAGTTCATGGCATAGCTGGAACCAATAAATAAATCTCCTAACTCTTGATCCAGTACATTATTTAACACAGCCCAATTAAGCCCAAATGTTGCAGACTGATTTTGTTTCTTTGCACAGTGTCAAGAAATGCAAATTAAGGAAAGCTATACAAATAGGTTACAAAGGCATTTTAACTAAGGCATTTTCTTGTGTCTTAATAATTTTTAAAAACTTAACTATAGCATCATTAATGCTCCAAAATTACTGCTGATACTGTGGGCTGGAATCTTTCTTTATTACTTTAGCTTTAGCATAGGCATTTTTTAAAAAACAACATATATCCCTCTATTATATTAGTGTCCATGTCCATTTATTCTCCAATTCAGAAAGCTCACTGATGGTAGAAATGATTACCTCATTTCTTTATTCTGAAAAGCTATTACCACACTTGATAGTAATAGATTCTGAAATATTTATTGAGTTAATGTACCTATAGTTTATTGCAATAATTTCTATGTTTGATGCGTGATAAATCATGCTTTATTTATTTTGAAATATTTTCTTAGAAAGTATGTGCTATGGACTGAATTGTGTCCCCTCAAAATCTGTATGTTGAATCCTAACCTCCAGTGCCTCAGAATGTGACTGTATTTGGATA
>NW_007727721.1:154350-156092 GCF_000696425.1 Galeopterus variegatus | reverse complement strand
CTCAAAATCTGTATGTTGAATCCTAACCTCCAGTGCCTCAGAATGTGACTGTATTTGGATATAGAGGCTTTACAGAGGTAATTAATTTAAAATGTGGCTGTTAGTATGGGCCTTAATCTAATCTGACTGATGTCCTTAGAAGAAGAGGAGATTAGGACTCAAAGAGGAACACAAACTTCTGTTGAAGTAAGACAGTTTGTAGTATTTTGTTATTGTAGCTCTAGCAAAGTAATATAGTATGACACAAACATATTAAGTGAGCTGGAAGATTTTAATTTTTGTTTAATGTAATTTTTTTTATTTCATTAGTTTTCTTTTTAAAAGAGACATTTGGAATATTTCAGACTCAAATTTTGAAGTGTTTTAATTTTCTTTCTTCTGAAGGAAAAAGAATTGCTGTAAGGGAAGCAAGCTGTTCTTTCAGGTAGATATGCTCACTCATTCATGCTAATCAATAAGATGCTGTGTCAGAAGTAAAATGAGAGTGAAAAAAACATAATAAAACATTGATCTTTTACTAAAACTCAATAAGAAAAAAAAACCTATTTGGTATGTATTGCTGTCTTTAGGAACTTAAGATAATAGCATCCCTTCCTTTTCTTTTTTTCTTTTCTAAGTCATTAATATGTGATATTTGATCTTTGATCATTAGTTGAGAAGAGTGTTAGAAATCAACATTCTTGGGTTTTCTTAATTTTAATAGATGATTGTCCTTTAAAAATTATATTATATAGGGGTCTAATAGTATAGATCTTTAGTTAGGAATTGTGAATGTAGATGCTATTTCTCTGATCTGAAGAAACAAAAATATCATTGAATATACTAAAGGGCAATTTTAATATAAAGCAATGAGTCAGCCAATTTACAAAATTTCTGACTCACCAGTTGCTATGGAAAAGCATGACAAGAAGTATGGAAACAGTATGGAGACCTCTTGGATTTGACAAATACATGAGGTCTTATTAAAGACCAAAAGAATGAACAAAAACTTAAGACATATACACCTTGCTATCACTTTTATGTGAAACATTTAAAGAATGAAAACTTGATTTGACTGCAGGCAACTGGTCTAAATAAAAAGTGATAGAATATAATCTGATCAAACAAAATTGTTCAAAAATAGTGATTGATGCTAATGGACATATTTCTTCTGTTAAAACTTTCTAATAATTGATCATTTTATGAACAGTGGAGAAGATTTTGCAACCCTTTATTTGGAAGCAGTTGTTTCTTTAAACCGTTTTAATCTACGATTCTTACTTAGTGATTTAATTTTTAATCTTCAATTTATTTTTAGTCATCCTGTTCTGTGCTTCTGGTAATAGGAAAATATCCAACAATAGTGTTATTGATTACATAATTTACAATAGGTTAAAAACAATTTGCATAGTACTATCCCATATCTTATGAAAATTGTATATTTAACAGGAGCCAACTATATTGTTAGCTTGTTACAACTATTCATCTTTTATTGCTTTTTTAAATTATATACTTTAAATTATGTAACTACAAATACACATATCACTCACATTAAATAGCACATAACAGGATTAACTTTTAGATATTGAATTAATAACTTGAAGAAAACCAAAAAGACAAATTCTCAAATGACTGCAAACAACAAGTATTCATATCAGTGACATACAAAGAGCCAGGCATAGGGAGTAGTTCAAGATAGGAAAGGGTGTGTTATTTCTACAAAAATCCAAAAAGAAAATGTTTTAATTAAAATTAGTAATTTA
>NW_007727721.1:152087-153650 GCF_000696425.1 Galeopterus variegatus | reverse complement strand
AGGGTGTGTTATTTCTACAAAAATCCAAAAAGAAAATGTTTTAATTAAAATTAGTAATTTACTAGAAAGCCACTGGAAATTCTGAATAATGTCAACTATAAAACACTTCCTCCTGGAGGGGAAAAAAATATTTTGCTGTTCTAAATGCTAAAAAAAAAATTAAAAAATAAAAATAAAAATGTGGTTACTGCTGAGTTTTATTATATATGTAACAATTACATAAACAGCACATTTTTATTACTACTGCTTTAATAAATATTAATTTATAATTGGATTTTAATTTGGAGAAATTCCAGTTATAAAGTTGGTCGCCTGCCACATGCAAATTCAGTAACACAAACTTGTTTTGAGAGCAAGTCCTCAGGAATCAGATCATTGTTCTCTTTGGATTCTATTTGTATCTCTGTCCCCTGTGGTGATGTGCATTCCTGTATTGGAACAGCACCTTTGTCTTTTCTCTCTCATTTATTTATTTTTTACAGTCATGTTTTATATCAGTATGGAATCGACTTTGAGTTATAATCGGAGGCTACTTTATTTTGTTGAGCAAATTGTTTAAGTTTTGGCTACTGGGAGCTCTATCAGAAGAGTACCATGTCTGCTTGAAATATTACTATTAGTGTGTGCTTTGTTTTATTGTTGTTGTTGTTGTTGTTTTTGGCACTTTTTTACTTTTTGGCACTACAAGATATTCCAGGCCCATCTTGTATACTTTTTGCTCCTGTCCTACAATCAACCATTTTCCAAAGAGCCTTAGTTTCTTTTATTGGCAGATGATATTAGAGATCAATATCTGGGCTGTAGGTGTGCTCATTACTACTGGGTTGCCATTGCCTCTAGCCCTTTTAGTTGACAGGGCAAGGGAATATGTTTCTGTGTACTGATTTGTGTATATACACATACTACAAATATTTCTATATTTAAGCATCTGTACGCTTATTTACATATGAGTTCACATCCTGATTTGAGCATCACATGTCATAAACAGGTACTGATATTCAACCCTGTGCCCTACAGGTATGTACAATCAGTTATGTTTTAAAAAACTAAAATAAAAGGAGATAATATTCCATGGTACATACAAAAACAATGAATAAATAAGAGTTCAAACTGATACCACATGGATCTAGCCTTTTCCCTTTGATTAGCTGTGATTGCCCACTCCATCCATGGAAAAACTGGTTCCCATCATTTGCCATCCATACATGTAACTTTTTATTTCCAGTAAACATGTACTGTGGTTTCAGAATTATTAACCCTACTCCCCAATAGAAGCAACTTTATCAACTACACTACAGTCCTCATATAAATTCCATGAGCATTTAATCTTACAGACTCCACTCATTTCTAAAGGTACTTAACATCAGTATCTTTTCCCTCACTTTTTCAGTAAGCACGCTTGATATAATTACAAGAGAGTTAGATTATTTTGTCACATTCTGTAGAGGATCCCCCAACCTCTTAAATGAGGTTTTTGTTTTGTTTGTTTTGGTTTTTTAGTTTTTAGGTATTCAGGTTTACTCTTTTTGCTATAAAATTCTATGACTTTTGACAAATGCATAG
>NW_007727721.1:145250-151372 GCF_000696425.1 Galeopterus variegatus | reverse complement strand
GGGGAATATTAAGGTTTTGGAAAGTAAACTCTCTAGTCTATAATACCTTTAGCACATATGTCCTCTAAATTACCCAAATATAAGAAGCCACTTACTCACTGTTCTCATATAATCAAATACTGACAAGAATCTGGAATAGTATTTCTTTCTAAAAAGGATGACAATGAGTCATTCTCCAGTGAATTTCTAAAATTCTTAATTCAGTATAGATAAATATCACATTTTTATGATGTTTTCATTTATAACTCTGTCAATTAGCAGTGCTCAGAAATGCCCTAAATAGTCTGAAAGTGGCTTGGAAGAGTTAATGACTCCCCAACTGCCTAATTTGCTACTCAAGACTGACAGAGCTACAGAAGCAAACACATACCAATAGCATTTAGAAGCACCAAAATAAAATGAAAAATAATCTAAGCATTTTCTTTCATCTCTTCAGGGCATTACTTCTGTCTACCGTTCACCTGCTCTAATTATCCTGGTTGCTCACTTAAATTACATTATTTCTGCTAGTAACAAGATGAGCCAGATTTTCCCAAGTGTCAAAGACGCAGTTATCATCAATAGAAAAGTCTTGATGATACCCTAGTGACTTCAAAGTGTTAATCCATCTCACTGGATGCTTATCTGGGTTCTGAGGAATGACATGCTCCAGGGAGAATTTGGCTAAATGAGAGATGGCTTTAGCACAAGCGACAGTATTGCTTAATTAGTTTTTCCTATATTTACATTAGGCAAGCATTGGCAACAAGACTTGGATTTTGGAGTAAACATAGCACGATGCCTGCAACTCATGTTGGGCTGTCTTCAGGTCAATTAGTGCCTCCTCAATTCTTAAAGCAGGTGTTGATCTGGTACCAAAACTGCTGAGACATTGGCATATTTTCTCTGGAAAGAGAATTTGCAAGTACTTTGTAAAGGCATTTAAGAGGCTAGATAAATAAATAAACATTACTTTTTTCTTTAAGTTTTTAGTTTGTTTGTTTTTTGTTTTAATATGGAACATATTTAAAATTACTTCTTAGTTTAGAGCCAGGTTAAACAAATTTTCTTTTAAGTAGAAAACATGTGACTAGCATTTAGTCATTCATAATTTGTAATTTGGTCTCTAATTTGTTAACACCAGTGCATTAATGAGTATAACTCAGTATCTTTTTCAATATGTATTCTATCTTTCTCATGGGGATATGTCATTTAATAAGCATGTTAAAAGAGTACTCCATGAACAGATTTGTTTTTTAGAGATAATTGTGAAAGAAAAAAAGTAAAAGAAAAATATTGCATGAAGAACCAAGCACATTCCACTGCATGTAATCATACATCAAATAAATATCTATTAAAAGTGTACTTACTAGGTCAGTTAGAGATTTGTGTTAAACAGAATCATACAACATAGGCCCTGAACTTAAATTATGCAAAGTCTAGGAAGGGAGATAGAAACAAATTATAATACCTTGTGAGCACCCCGGGCAGCTATAATAGCATGCAAGAGGACCATAACAGAGATCAATCCTATTAGAGTTTACAAGACACTGGACAAGCTTTCAGAAAGAGATCATGCCAGTGCTGGATAATTCCAGAGCTGAATAATATCAGAGATAAGCTCAGAGCTGGATTATAAATATAAATTTTGAATTTTTAAGAGTATTAGAGGGAAAAGACAGCTTGGGCAGAAGAAAAAAAAAGTTCAACAAAAAGAGATCTTCATTTTCTTGGAGAGAATAAAAGCTGTAAGTGCTGTTATTAAAAAGCAGTAAGGCAGGACAGCAATGTGGGAGTTGATGGTAGATATTTGAGATCCAAATAATGACAAGACTCACATAACATGTTCATCAGCTTAAAATGTCTCTGTAAGTCAATGGTTCCTATAATTCAGAATGCAAAGACACCTTCACATAGTTTGTTAAAATGCAAATTCTGGATCTCAAACCCCAGAGATTCTGATTTAGCAAGTCTGGTTAAAACCCAGGACTCTGCATTTCTACCAGGTCCTGCAGGTTATTTTGAGACATACCATTGTTTGAGATTTAGGGCAGTAGATAATGGGGGAGGTTATTCATGGTGTTAAGCTGGAAAGAGACTTGTATTTTAGAAATTATTTGAACAGCAACACAGATTACATGGAGGAGGATGGGAAGCCAGAGTTAGGGAGACAATTAAGCTTGTTAATTTGTTCACATAAAACTTAATGCACATCAAATTTGTGCCAAGCTCTGTGCTGGATATCATATATATATCATATACCTTTTCACGAGGGAAGTAGTTTTCCAAGTCTGCCCAACTTGTTAACTCTCAGACCTCTCACAATGCTCTATGGGTCCATAAGGAAGTGCTGGCAAGGCGATTTTACAAATGCATTCCAGTGCTCATGAAGAGCCAAAAAGTGGAGAAGAGAATGAAAAGAGAGCAAAGACAGCAAAAACAGAAGGACTTTGTGTCTCATTACATGAGGAAGGAGAGTAAGCGTGTGCTTTAGACTTTGTACAGACTTCTGGCTGAACTGTTAATTCTGTAAGTCCAAATAGGTATACAAGAAGAACAGGTTTGATTAGATGAGGTATTTGGGTATAAGTGTAGTTTGGTGGGCTTATGGGGATCACATATACGTAACCATTTGATTTTTATGATTGGGAAATAAGCAATTCTTCCCTAAAAAGTTACAGGTATGTTCACTGCTAACTAGTAACTGAGCACAGATCATATATTGTTAATAACATTCATTGTTTTTCCTTCAGTTGAGGAAATGTATCAGTCTTGTTTTTATTATTTTTAATAGTTTTATAAATGGTTATTTATAAAGTAAGGTAACAAATTATAAATGTGGGAGTGCATCTTTCAAGTTTATACTTTGAAGTTCACGTGGGCATGAATAAGAACTTCGGGGTAGTTATGGTAGCACTCCAAGTGACAAGTAGCATTGCTGCTGCCCCCATCACCCCCACCATGGTCAAGCACACCTCCAAACACAGCCCATGGCCTCTTGTTAGCTTCCTCGAATAAAATGCTATTTCCATTTCCTTGCCCTTCAAATCCAATTATGAAGCTTTTCTAGAGAATCACTGAAAATATAATTAATGGGGGCAATGAGGAAATGAAGGTAATTTTAGGGTGTTAGAAATAACAAATTGGAATGATATACGGAGACAAGGGAAGACTTTCTGGACCTCAGTGTTAAACACAGTATCGATGAGAAGAGCTGACATGGTCAGAACAGGCATTTATGGGCAGCGACTCTCACACACTCAACCCTCAGTTGCTCACATGCTCAACCCTGTCTGACTGCTAACACACTTCTTCACAAGAAGTAATAGCTTTCAGCTATTTTCCATGGTTACTGAAAATCATTTTAAAGAAAATTAAATGCTGTATTGCCTTACAGTATTTTTTTATGATTCTGTATTTGTTGCATAATTTTAATATGGATATATATGTGCTTTGAAATATAACAAGTTTTAGATCAGCCTTACAGTGTTTGTGGCCTTCCAAAAATTTAAGCACCCCTTATTAAGCACTCCCTGGCGCTTTCCACATTATTTTGTGAGACGTTATACATTTGATTAAAGTGCCAGATATTCTGGCAGACAAACTAGTAATTTTTTTAATTGGGTAGAATGATAATAGTTTAATAGCACTTAATATTTATTGAATATTTACTGTGAGCTGAGCTAAATACTCTAAGTTCTATATAACTGACATGCATCAGCTCATTTTCTCCTAGAAAAAACATGAAAAAGTTGGTACTATTATCAACTCCCTATTATAGACAGATATTTAAAGTACAGAGGTTGCTTTTCACTGGCATATGTGAGGCTTCACGGCTTTTGTCACTCTGTTAATTTTGTCACCTGCTTTGTAATTTCCAAAGATTTGTTGACATCTCTCATCCTCTGTTACCTCATCACTCACTGTAGTTTTATATGGTTATTTATATGGTCTCAACTGCCACTACCATAGAAGAATTTCAGTAGAGAGCAGAAACAAATCCATGTATTCATGATGTTTAGCCAGAAATTTGAAAGGCATTTTTCATATAAAAAAAAATCATGTAAAATTTCTAATGCTTTTTTGCTTGCTAAGACAGTCATTAATGGTGTTGACCATACAATGGGTTTAAGCCCTATGTTGTAGTCCAGGTCCACTGAAGAGCAAATTTCAAGATGGGATTAGATAGTCAAGAGATTTATTAGGAAAAAGACTTGTGAAGTGAAATGTGAAAGCACCCAGTACACCTATGAGAAATGTCAAGAGCACAATGAAGGTCTGACCCTTCTGAAGCAGAGAGGGAAGGAAGATTAAGTGGGAGAATATTAGACTGCAGTGCAATTCCTAGAAAGTTTGGCAAGGCTACATGGGAATTTCTTGAGCTACAGTTGCTCATCAGAGTAATTATTCAGCTCCTAGGAATGGGACTGATTTAGTGAACTGTTGTGCTGAGGTGTTCGCTAGAAGCCACCCAGGAGAAGCATTACTCTAGAGCAAGCATGGGAATGGATTTCAGATAGCAATAGCAATAATCACAGTCCCTATCAAAGGTGTGTAGACTAAGAGGTATGTTTTCATGGCCACACTAGCCAACAATAATCAATAACTTATGTTAAATACATATTAATGTTTTATATCCATAAATCACTTGCATATCTCCTGAATCAATAAGATGCTGCTAGATAGAATACTTTATTGCATTTATTTTTCCTTTAGGCATGCCTTTACAAAGGATACAGTGAATTTGAATTGGTTCAAAGGATTTTGTTCTAGGTTTCCTGAGAACCTGAGCTGACAAGAGCCCTACTTCTAGCTGGTCTCCTTCCTTAAGCCAAATGACTCTTTGATAATTGAGGTTTTATTTCTATAAAAGGATGAAGAGATATTGATTAAATGAAGAAGGTTTGGAAGAGAGATGATAAAGATAAATGTGTTCAGATACAGAAATATTGCTGGGAATTTGAAATATTTACTCTGAAATCAATTATTATTTAGATCCTTTGCTCATTTTTTACTTGATTTATTTGTTTGTTTTTTCATTTTTGCTTTTTAGTTATGTGAGTTCCTTATATATTCTAGATGTTAGCACCTTATCATAAATACGATTTGCAAATATTTTCTTACATTCTGTTAATTGCCTTTTCATTTTGTTAATTGTTTCCTTTTCCTTGCAGAAACTTTTAGCTTGATGCAGTCCCACTTTTGTTGCCTGTGATATTGGTGTTATATAAAAAAAGCATTGCCAAAACCAATGTCAAGGAGCTTTTCTCTATGATTTCTTCAAAACTCAGATCTTATATTTAAGTCTTTAATCCATTTTTAGTTAATATTTGTATATGGTGTAAGACAAGTGTCCAATTTCATTGTTTTACCTGGCCTATGGATATCTAGTTTCTCAACACCTTTTATTAAAGAGATAATTCTCTCTTCATTGTGTATTCTTGGTATGCTTGTAAAAAATTAATTGACCATATATGTGCGGGTTTATTTCCGGACTCACACTGGTCTTTGTGTCTGTTTTTATACCAGCACCATATTGTTTTTATTATTATTGCTTTGCAATATTGTTTGAAATTAGGCATTGTGATGCTTCCAACTTTGTTCTTCTTGCTCAAGATTACTTTGACTATTCAGAGTCTTTTACAGTTGTTTTTTAATCTTAGGATTTATTTTTAAATCTGTGAAAAATGCCACTAGAATTTTGAAAGGGATTACATTGAATCTGTAGATTGTTTTGTGCATTATGGACATTTTAACAAATTAATTTTTCTAATCCATGGACAACAGGATCTCTTCATTTATTTGTCTTCCTTAATTCCTTTCATTAATGTCTTGTTTGGTTTTCACTTGACAGATCTTTCACCTCCTTGGTTAAATTTATTTCAAAGTACTTTATTCTTTTTGATGCTATTATAAATGGGATTATTTTCTTATATATTTTTTCAATTACTTCACTATTAGTGAATAGAATTACACTGATTTACATGCTGATTTTGTATCCTGCAACTTTACTAAATTCATATATTGAAAGATTTTTTAATGGAATCTTTAGAGTTTTCCTTATAGAAGATCATATTATCTGCCAACAGAGACAATTTATCTTCTTTCTTTCTTATTTGGATGGATTTTATTATTTTTTTTTT
>NW_007727721.1:142700-144379 GCF_000696425.1 Galeopterus variegatus | reverse complement strand
ATCCCGTTGCTGGTCCCGGTCCAGTACGGGTGCGACACTGAGGGTTGCGATCCGTTGCCGGTCACGAAAAAAGAGACAAAAAAAAGACAAAAAAATAAATAAAAAAGACATACACATGGTCAACAGGTATATTAGGAAAAATGCTCAACATAACTAATCATCAGAGAAATGCGAATCAAAACCTCAATGAGATACCATCTCACACCTGTTACAATGGCTATTATCAAAAACATAAGAGAAAACAAGTATTGGAAAGAATACACAGAAAAGGGAACTTTGGTGAGAGAGTAAATTGGCACAACCATCACTGAAAACAGTATGGAGATTACTCAAAACATTGAAAATAGAACTAGCATATCATCCAGCAATCCCACTTCTGGGTATTAATATCCAGAATATACAAAGACCTCAAACAGCTTAGTAAAAAAAAACAAGTAACCTGATTAAAAACGGGCAGAGGAGCTGAATAGGCATTTATCAAAAGAAGATACACAAATAGCCAAAAGACACATGAAAAAATGCTCAACATCACTCAGCATCCGGGAAATGCAAATCAAAACCACAATGAGATTTCATTTCACCAAAGTTAGATAATTCAAAAAGACAAAGAACAAGTACTGGTGAGGATTCGAAGAAAGGGAAACCCTCCTACACTTGGTGGGACTGCAAATTATTGCAGCCATTATGGAAAACAGTATGGAGCTTCCTCAAACAATTATAGATAGAACTGACATAAAATCCAGCAATCACACTGCTCGGTATATACCTAAAGGAATGGAAATCTCATGTGGAAGGAATATCTGCACTCCCATGTTTATCACAGATCTATTTACAATAGCCAAAACTTGGAACCAAACTAAATGTCCATCTACAGATGACTAGATAAGGAAAAAGTGGTACACAACAGAATAAGAATGAAATTCATGGACGACTTAGAGAAAATTATATTAACTGACAGAAAGAGATATACTGCATGTCCTCACTTACAAATAGGAGCTAAAAAATAAACAAAGGAAGATAAAACAATCACAGTAATTCACTAAACTTTCATAAGGAGGGAACAGAACTGAGGCCACCAGGATTGGGAAAGGGGGAGCGGGAGGGGGCTCAGCAAGAAATTGGTAAAGAGCCACAAAAATTGATTATATTTTGTAATGTTGAATATGGTAATTATCCTGATTTGAGTATCACATATTGCACATGGGTATTGGCCTTCAATGCTGTACCTCATGAATATGTACAATCAATTATGTTTCAATAAGTAAAAGTACTTAAAAAATAAAAAGTAAAAACATGGCATACATACACAATGAAATATTATTCAGCTACGTATAAGAGGAAATTCTGCCATTTGTGACAACCTGGATGAAACTGGAGGACATTTTGATGAGTGAAATAAACCTGAAACAGAAAGATAAATACTGTAAAATCTCACTTATATTTATATGTGAAATCGGAAAAATAGTCAAACTTATGGATGCAGAAAATATAATAGTATCTGTAATGAGCTGGAGGGTAATAGAAAAAGAGGAGAAGAGTACCCTTTGTTGTTCAAAGGGTACAAACTTTCAGTTATAAGATAAGTTATTTCTGGAGATCTAATGTTCACATGGTGACGACAGTTAGTAATACCTTTACTTAAAATTGATCACAAAGTATGTTTTAAGTGCCTTTGATGC
>NW_007727721.1:140869-141814 GCF_000696425.1 Galeopterus variegatus | reverse complement strand
GGGGAAAACAAAGCTAGAAGGATTTTGGACAAGAAACAGAGAAATAGTATATTCCCCTAGGCAAAGAGTTTTGCAAATGATGTGTATGGATCTTGCACCTGAACCATCAACTGGTTACAATTCACCCTAAAATTTTAAGGAGGTAGGTATTAACATAATATAATTGTCAGTGGGTATAAACCATGTAAGACTAGCGAAAAGAAAGTTTAAAACTCAGGATGTACATACATATATTTTTTGGTCTTAAAGACAAAATAGAATTTTCTCTCAGACTATCAAATTATGATTTATTTTAGTTGTGCATTAGTCTCTCTTTAGATCTGTAATATATGAGATTAGGTGTTTTAAATGCAGTCCATTGGTCTAATACAGCCATTTACCATAACCATGTCTTGAATTGACTTCCCAGTTACTCTCAACCAATGAAGACTATGAAAAGCATTTTCTTTCTTTTCTTTCTCATCAACCTTAGCCATTTAGGGTTTATTTAAATTAATTTCATAGCAAGTTATCCTACTTTTCCTTTTCTTTTTTGGTTTCCTGAATTGTTCCTTTTTAAATAATTTTTCTTCAACTGCTTGAATATTCTAAAGAATATTTTGTTTTTCTTACTGGATAACTTTAATTTCTTATCAATTTTGACATATTCATTGCTATCTAAACTGCTTCTAATTAAGAATGACTGCTTAACAATCTTTTATCCCCTCTGCAGTCAATGATTTGTATCACTAATTGATTTTATTATTCTTTATTCAACTCTGTGCCAAACTTTATGGTCAACAAACGAGATGAGACCTCTGCGTTAATTTTACTTAAATTCTAGTATGAAAAGAGAGACTATTTACATGTGTTCAAATAAATAAAACATTGCAAATCATTATGTCAAAGGATGGGAATAAATAATGAGATGCAATAAAGTAACTAGATTGGCCAAATTTAGGTAAG
>NW_007727721.1:138257-140787 GCF_000696425.1 Galeopterus variegatus | reverse complement strand
CAAAGGATGGGAATAAATAATGAGATGCAATAAAGTAACTAGATTGGCCAAATTTAGGTAAGATTTTACAAATTTATTTATTGAAATCTGTAAAAATTAATTTTTAGCGTGATGAATACTGTTGGTATATTAATTCTATTCTTAACTCTTTGTTCATTCTTAATTCTTTGTTCTAAGTATGTCATAAATATGAATTCAATAAATAAATTTTAATGCCACTTCTATTACATTTATTTTAATTCCCTCTGGTTTCTTCTTAATTTGCACAACAGGCACCATTACGATGAATAAATTTTAATGCCACTTCTATTACATTTATTTTAATTCCCTCTGGTTTCTTCTTAATTTGCACAACAGGCACCATTACGATGAATAAATTTTAATGCAACTTGTATTACATTTATTTTAGTTCCACCTGGTATCTTCTTAATTTGCACAACAGGCACCATTATTTAAAAAAATATTAACTCCCATGGTTTCTTAAAGCATTTAGTTTGAGGGATTTAGTCCCTAACTTTTCTAGAATAGAAAAATTTCCCTTGGACATCTGCTATAATATCAGTGAGCAATTTCCGAGTGCAGGCAAGATGACTAGCTCTGCCTTCGGGGGCACATTCCACTGGGTATCTGCTGGCAGCCGAGGCTCTCTGGTGTGTGTCCCAGCTAGGACGTGCTCAATTAACTAAAACGACGTTTGGCAGCAATGCATGCTGAGTCTGTTTTGGAGAGAATAATGTTTAAATGGCTATCATGGTCCTTTGTACCCAGCAGTAGCATCTCTTCATATTTAATCAAAGTCTGTACTGCAGCTCTCTCTTAGATCATGATTGAAATATACAAGAATCCTCACAATTTGCAACATTAAATTAGTTGTATCTACTATAAATAATAATTAATATGAATAGTGAAGGCGAGATAGTGTAAAGATCCCCAATCTGAAGCTTTTTCCAAAGATTCTTTTCTTTTTTTTTTATTTCTCATAAGAATCATTCTTTTCTCTGTTTTTTTTTTTTTAATGCAACGAGTGGTAACATTATATGGAAGGAGCTAGCCTGGATATTAAGGAATATGGCCCAGATCATTAGTCTGCTACTTAATAGCTGTATAATATTGGGTAATTGACCTGAATCTGATTATTCTTTTCTAAAATGTGGTTCCCAGTATCTACATCACAGAACTATCTTGAAGATTAAATAATATATCAGATATAAAGTCACAAACCATGGGCCTTCTCATGTGGTTGGTGTTTCATGCATTTCAGTTGCCTTCTTTTCTAGATCTTTTGATTTGTTTTGAAATGTGCATTCCTTTCTTTCTTTCTTTCTTTCTTTCTTTCTTTCTTTCTTTCTTTCTTTCTTTCTTTCTTTCTTTCTTTCTTTCTTTCTTTCTTTCCTTCTTTCTTTCTTTCTTTCCTTTTTATTTGACAGGTATTGATTGTACATATTTATGGGGGACAGTGCTATATTTAAATACATGTAAACAATCCATGATGATCAAATCAGGCTAATTAGCACATCCAACACTGCAAGCATATATCACTTCTTTGTGATGAGAACATTTGAATTCCTCTCTTCTAGCCATTCAAAATTCTACAATATTCATTTTAAAAACACTTGTATAACCTTGGTTGAAATACTTGAAATTCCCAGGTCTCTGTTTTCGCATTTCAATTATTAGAATAAATTGAACAATCCTTTGCTCTTTCTGCTTTAGAATTCTTTGTCTTTGTTTAGGAAAAGCTTCTAACAGAGTTGAATGAATTAAATTCCCTGTTAATTAAGGAAACTGCCTCACAAAGTAGTTGGCGCCCCATCCCTGTAAACTGTGTCAATAGAAGATGACCTCTTTAATATAGTCCCAGTTAGACAAAACTTTGCAAGCTGGTAGAGAACAGATGTATTGTATTTGGAATGGACAGTTATTTTTCTTTATTTTTAAAAATTTGTTTACAGTAGCCAATATTTTAGAAAGTAATGATTTCAAAATAGAAAAAAAAATAATAATAAAGAGTTCTGGTTTCTCCTAAGAACAGCCACAATGGAAATGCATGTTTTATCACACTGAATGGCAACATTCAGCTGGAGTAGGATTCATTTGCTCCTTTGAAGCAGATGTACTATATTTTTTACTAAAACTTCTTTAATTCCCTTTGTGTGTTCCCATCTCACTCTGTATATGACCTGCCTGCTCCCAGAGCCATTTGAATTTGTTCCTACCAGTCTAGAGGTTAGGAGAAAAGACCTAAAAATCATTTTAACTTCAAATTTCTATTCTTTGTATGTACTCTAAAAATAGTTTGTGGCAAAACATCAAATGCTTAACTATTTTAAAAAGTTGTATTTTTTCTCAAGAAAGAAAAAGAAAGAATAACTAAAAGTGTGCTAATCTGTAACTTGGTCATATTAAAATCATTTTATAAATTTTATTCAGGACAAAGTGACAGGGAAGACTGACATCTGATAGCTAAATAATCTAACGATTATTTATAAAATTATTTATTAAATATATTAGGAAAAGTCCTTTAAGTGAC
>NW_007727721.1:117593-137813 GCF_000696425.1 Galeopterus variegatus | reverse complement strand
ATAAATTTTATTCAGGACAAAGTGACAGGGAAGACTGACATCTGATAGCTAAATAATCTAACGATTATTTATAAAATTATTTATTAAATATATTAGGAAAAGTCCTTTAAGTGACGAGCTTGAACTTGCAAACTTAAATTTTAAAGTGAAAGAAACTTCGTACATACCATATAGCTTTCAAATGTCCACATATCCACAAATGTAACTCCTCTACATTTCCCGTCTGAAATTTTAGATATTTTAGAATAATATGCAGCATACTTTTGTACTTAGACACTTATGAAATATTCCATATCCAAGACTTTAAATTTCTAGGAATTATTATATTTTTTTTTATTTTTTTAATAACCTTAACAAGTCATATTGTTAGTTCATTATTATGGAAAGATCTTAAAAAATTTATAGAATTTTTTACTCATACTTAGCATAATTAATTAATCACTCTATTGGGATGAAGTATGCAAGTACTGTATTCCTATGGGTTATTTGTTATCTATAAAGTAATTTTCACCTTTTGAGCAGAACCTATTGGGATATATTTAAAATTTTTAAAAAAGAAGAAAAAAAAAATGAAGTTAAGAGAACAAAAATAAGATGTAGTAAATGCTAGTTGGCCCGGCAGGTAAGTGGGCATGTGTGGAAGAAAATTATCCAGTTTCTTTTAAGTTATACCAATTATCCCAAATTTACCAAAGACAGTTTCATATTAAGTATTTTACTTCATTAAACTTCATTTCCATAGTTATTTAGGGAATTATTCAAGGACTATAGTTGCTGAGGAAGTAGTCAGGTATTTAGCAATCACCGGAAAACTTTGCTGATTCATCTCCATATTGTAATACTGGGATTTTCTTACTCAACTAATTGCACTGCACGTTTGATGATTCAACTATCAGTTCCACTGATACAGCTGTACACTTTGATAGTACAATTGCTGAGTTTTAAATTGCACTACAGGTTGTGCGCCTTGATTTTCTGATTAGATTGCCTGCTTTAATAATTGAATGCTAAATGTAGTACAATTTGTTAATCATGCCGTAGTCATTATTGACAAGAGTTGAATTTTTAACTCAAGAGTTTTCTCATTTTCTGATTCCATTGCTTTACATTTTAAGTTCAATTAATATAAATTTTAGAGGGGAATTTTAAGTGCCAAATTTATGATCTAACTTATATTAAGTAGTTTATAAAATGTATCTATCTTTATAAAATAATTAACAGGAGTTTAGTTAAATATGTGTTTGTGATATTTTAAATCTCCTGTTTTCTTATCCTCAAAATACATTTCTATATTTCTAACATATTTTATAATTTTTCTATGTAAATGGAATATAAAATTCATACATATATTTGTGCATATATATATATAAAATATATGTTATGATATTTGGCAATTTTGTAGGAAAGTGTTTTTCAAAGGAAAAAATAATTCTGATTTGTTCAATATTAACTCAAATATATTACTCATAAAATACTTTCCTCAAAGAATTGCTTAGGGTAAAAAGTTTCCATTATGCAAGACGAAAAATGTTCTAGAAATCTGCAGTGCAACATTGTGCTTATAGATAACAATACCATACATAAAATTTGTTAACAGAGTAGATCTCATGTTATGTGATATGATTTTTTACTACAATAAAAAAATTGACTTTAAAAGTAAACATGAGAAATAAACACTACCTAATTATAGCTATAGTACAGTGAAGATAGTAAAACTGTCACTCACTGAAGTGATACTTTGGGGCATTTACTTTGTACCACAGATGCTCAGACTGTCAAGAGTTATAGATAAAGAGAAAAACAATCACGAGAAGGTTGTGTAAAGCATATGATAGAACCATGTGCACAGTGCTTCAGGAGCAGGGATGTTGCACAGGTAAAAAATTGATTAAGCAAATTTTTTTCAGGGGTTAGAAGTTATAAACAGAAAGAATGATTGAAGTTTACAAGGCGTAGGAGAGAAAAGACCCCCAAGTAAAGGAAACAGCATGTGAAAGGCAAGGATGCCAGGGGTCATGGCAAATATGGGAACATCATGCTGCAGGCAAATTGTGGCTTCCCTATTTTTAAACTGCATATTGACTCTTAGGGAACATGCGAATTTCCACGTCTCATCCTTCATAGATATTCCCCTGCTTAAAGCATGTGTTTATGGTTTGACATAAAATCAATTGAACAGTGCATTTTTAAGATATCTTAAAATAATAGTGTGTTTTACAATGCCTCAGAAAGCCCAAGTTTGTTCTATTTTCTGACCCTTACAGAAATTAGGTGAGAATGAAAAGTAAGTATTATCTCAATTTCAAAAATGGCCACTGAGGTAAGTGATTTGTTTGGTGACACAAACTTAGTAAGTGACAGAGATTGAAAACTCAGATAAGGTTCTTTTAGTGTATGGAATGCTTTTTTTGTTTGTTTGTTTTTTGTCTATATTTTAGGCTGTAGTAGAAACTGTAGAGAATTTGAATTTGGATGGCCCCAGATTAGAGTTCTAGCTCTATCAATTAGTTGATGTAGGGATTTTATTTAAACATCTTTGAGTTTGTCTACTTATTTGTGAAATTACATCAGCTGCTGAGGGAATTAAAGAAAAACAAATAACAAAAGATGATGTATTGCTATTGAGTTTTTTTCCCTATTTTTTTCTTTTCATCTTAAAGCAATAAAGCACCCAACAATAAATTAAAACACTAGATTTTCAGAACAACAGATTTATTATTAAAATGATCAATAATATCACTCAAATACTTAACAGAGCAATCTATCATATTACTAGCAGATTAAGAGAATAACAACAAGGAATCTCACCAAATTTTCATGACTAAGTTAATTTTATGTTATGGGCTTTAAATCTCCTTAATAGAAATAGCTGCATAGACAATTTTTTTTTTGAAATTAACAACATATACACTTGCACAATATTCAGGGCAATCAGTGTATATGCAAATACATTTCTAATATATTCACTTCAATCAGTAAATTATGCAGAACCTTAACAGTTGAAGTATTCAGTTTAGGTAGTAAACAGTATGCAGCTGGTTCTATAAAAATAAAATGTGACTGTGACATAAAGAGAATTTTAAAATGTTTAAATCTTAAAACTGCTGTTCAAATTTTCATCAACTATATTATTTGGTAAATACGTTAATCAGTAGCAAATCAGAGCAATTAACTGTTGGGTTTTACTACTTTCAGTGATATCTCTTTTATCAAATGAAGAAATACAAGTTTGTAAAATAAAAGGCAAAAAGGTAAAAAAAAAAATAAGATAAAACACTTTAAAATGTATTTCAGAATATATTTTTGCCCTACAAGCCATCTCTTTTATCAAATGAAGAAATACAAGTTTGTAAAATGAAAGGCAAAAAGGTAAAAAAAAAATAAGATAAAACACTTTAAAATGTATTTCAGAATATATTTTTGCCCTACAAGCAAATAATCCTTTTGGTTACCTAACCTAATGGCATATACCCAAGAAAACTGTCATAAAAAAAACAACTTTTGGGTTTTCATATCTCTCCTTCCCTGAGTAAAGCAGTACAAATTTTGGTTGTTAATATCTGGTATGTAAAATAAAACTTTAATATTTTCAGAGTTCACAAGATTTGAAACTAGATCATTTATTTAACCCAGGCTTATAAAAATGATAAGCCTAGAAATTAAATGTTATATATAGTTATCAAAACATAAGTAGCAATATGCTGTATTAGGAGGAAAATCTTTTAATTTAGTATATTTAGATAAAATCTATTAACTTCTGCTTTTGGCTTAAATGCTTTCTTTGAAATATTTTCTTTTTCTTTTTTTCCTATTAATTTTTAAATATATGTTTCAGTTTGACTTTAAAAACTACTTATTACTTTATATTAATTCATTTAATATCCAAATATCAATTCAGTTGAATTTTTCCCACTTCTTTCTTTTTTATCTTAGCCATTTAGGCAGTTGTATAAGATTATCTATGTCTTGCAAAACTTGATTATGATAGATGAATACTGTGGATTGTTTATCACATCCCCATGCCAGCCTCATAGTGTGAAGAAAGTAGAAAAGTAAAATCAATATTTCGTACTTTTTTTTGCAACCAAGGATATGGATATTTAGAAGGACGAGCTACTTAGGTTTTGCCAATCAGATGCACTCTCATAAAAGTTGGATTTGTTATTGGGCAATGTGTTGAGAAGCGCAGAAAATGGAAAATTCATTCTGCTGTTATGGATTATGGCAGAGGCAATGTTGTTTAGAAGCCAGGAGCTATGGTAGCAGCACCTTGATTTTTTAAGAGGCCCAAGGTTTGGAAACTGTGTTTATGGTGGCAAATTTAATATTATGGCTGATGTTGGCAAAGGCAACAACTTCTTCTATGGCCAAGTTCTGTGGGTGGTTTGGTGATTTGTTCTTGGAGCCTTATACTACTGTCTGTTGATTCAGCCCTCCAGATTGTTGTGAGAGTGAGATTTAGCCATGAATTCCTTTTATTTAACCTAGCCAGAGTAAATTTGGTTGTCTTTAATTGAGAACACTGATAAAGATAGTAATTAATAGATAGAATTAATGTAGTACACTAGTCTTGCTAATTAAAGTATGGTACTGGACTAGCTGCGCTGATATCAACTGGGAGCTTATTATTAATGCTAAATCTCAGACTCCACGCCAGACCTTCAGTTCATAACCTACATTTTAATAGAATCCCTAGATAATCTCCATGCACGTTAAAATTGAACTCTAAGAATAATGAATAACTAAATAAATAAAAAATAAAAAGCAAAAATAAAAGATGAATGCATTGGCTTGGTGAAGGTAAACAGGAGGTGGGTGGCAAGGGTTCAGGTATTGATGACATGTAAGTATCTGATATACTATATGCAGTGACAAAATATGCAGTTAAATTATTTTTTCCTGTATGTTGGGAGGAAGACCATGTGCTTATTATGCTCTGAGAGTGATGGACAGAAAAATTCATAATATTGATATGTTTAGGCTATTTCCTGTAGCTTTCAGAAATATCCCAAAGAAAGGGTTATTTCAAAAAATGATTTTCTTTTTAAGCAGAGATGATGAAAAAGTACACAGCTAAAGAAGTCTTGAGTCCTGAAGCCTATTTAGCCCAAAAGTTACATGATTTGGAGTATTCTAGGGCTTACAGGCCAATTGCAGTCACACTCCAAATTACTCAAGTAGTAATGAATAGTGGCTGCAAAACTGCACCTAAATATGAGTTAAGACTGTGATCACAGTTTTATTTTGCTTTCGGGTTTTTGCTTGCTTCCTATTAAATATTTGCTGGAAGTCAATGGGATCTAGCACTTAGACTAAATTAGATGAAGTGTGTTGCCTTCATTCCTAGACCTTAGGAGAGCTGTCATCCACTTGAAGACAGAGGAGGTGAGCAGGGCACTGAGAAAGCATCTAAAGGATGAGAGAAGTCAAGATTTAAATCTTTGGTTTCGCTAATTTTCACATAGAATTGACCTTAAACTAAGAGATGGGAACTCTAGCGTGCTTTCTGAGGTAACAAAGTAACTATATTGCCAAAGGAACTTGAGATGAAATTTGGGCAACTCACAAAGAAATCCCTAGTATTCCCAAAGCTGTAACTCCAAGAAGCATATATATAGACAGACAGACAGACAGACACACACACACACACACACACACACACAAGGGTACTTCAAAAAATATGTAAATTTATTGGTTTTCTTTTCTTTTCCTGCAATGTTTCCTTATATGGACAGTCATATTTTAGCAAATAATAATTTATTAACCCTGAGAACTTGTTGAAATATCGCCCACTCCACCACATTGGTCTTCCACCCAGTCTTACTAAATTTTTTTGCATTCCCTATTGGCATCCTATTTTTCTGCTTGATTCTAATTTTTTTCTGTGTTCTTTGATCAATATTATTCTACTTATATTTTCAACTGGCCTATCAGTTTTTCAACACAATGTATGTTGACACATTTTCAATAAATCCACTCTTGCTTCTGTGATGGTGAATTTTATGTGCAACTTAACTGGCTTAAGGCATACTCAGACAGCTGAGAAAAAATTCCTGGGTGCTTTGAACTTTAACCTCTAGGTGCTTAAACTTTAACCTCAAGGAAATGAAAGGTGGTTGTAAGAAATAAATGTTACTGGAAGAGATTAGCATTTGAATCAGTAGACTGAGTAAAGAACATCTGCCCTCATCAATGTAGGTGAGAGTCACCCAATCCACTGAAGGCCTGAATAGAAAAAAAAGACTGAGGAAGGGTTAATTCTCTTTCTTCTTGAGCTGGGACATTCATCTTTTCCTACTCTTAGAGTTTCTGGTTCTATAGACTCTGATTTTCCCTTGGACTCCAGGACTTATGCCAGCAAGCCTCTGGTTCTCAGGCCTTTGGCTTTGAACTGGATGTTGCACTGTCTCCTCCCCTGATTGTCAGGCCTTCATGTGTAAACTACTCAAACTGAACTGCATCACTGACTTTCCTGATTCTCCAGCTTGCACGTATCATATCATGGGACTTCTCAAGCTCCATAATCATGTGAGCCAATTCCCATAATTAATCTTATTTTATATATCTATATATATTTTATTGTTCTTCTATTTCTCTGGAGAACCCTCACTTATACAACTTCCATCTGTCTTCTACCACATAATCTAAATTTATTATTTTTTCTACTCATAATAATTTAATTTATCTGCTATCTATACCAACATTGTTTGGTGGTTTTATGGACATATCCGTAACCTAATTCTATAAGATTATTGAAGAAAGTTTCTACTACTCATTTATCTTTTATGTTCACCTGTGCCCCTGCCCCTAACAATTTTGCAATAAATATTGTATGTACAATTTCTCCAAAAAAAGAGATAAAGCTGATAAATTTTACTACAGAAAGAATAATGGAAAGGAAGTTGACCTGGAATGAAGACATCTTTATTATTCACTCAAGAACATCTAATTAATTGCTATCATATCCAAAGATTATGCTAGGTGGTCAGAAAAAAAATCCTCTTTTTGAGAAATGTATAATTGATTTTGCCAGGACAGCTATTAAATAAATATTCTATAAAGAATGCTAGAAATTTAGAAGGCAAATAGAAGTGAATGATCACTTCTTCTTGTGACCAAAGGTGAGGCAAAGACATTTTCATAGAGAATAGAACACTTGAGCTGAATGCTGAAATTTAATTAGAAATGTGCAAATGGGAAGGGTGGGAAATCATGCTCTGGGTAGATGCAACAGCATGAACAAAGACTTTGAGCTATGAAACTGTATTATGGGCTAAGTGGTCTGTTTGACTGTATTATGTAGGTTTAGGGGTCAAGTCACAGGATGGAGTGATATGCTGGGACCAGAAATGGTGGCATTTGAATGCCATGTTAAATGGCATTTTAGCCTCAAAGAAATAAAAGACAAACACAGGATTTTAAGGAATAAAGTAATTTTTAAATAAAGATTTTTGTAATGTAAGTGTGCAAGATAAAGTGAAGTAGTGTTCAAATGGAGGCAGAGAAAGTGATTAAAAGATTATAGTAATAAATTAAGCAAGACCTAATTCCCATCATCTAGCCCCAAAAACAGTAGTTAACAAAGAAGGGAACAGGTTCTAGAGTGACTTAGAAGATAAAGTATCAACATTTGTTAAGAAAGTGGATTTGAGACTAGCAGAGAAAAACAGGTATTCAGGATATCTCAGATTTCTGGTTGATAATTATCGTGTGGGGGTAATAATGTCTTTTATTTAGACCACTGAGAAGGATCAGGTTTATTTCGGAAATGGTGCATTTAAAGAACAAACAAGGTATGTACTAGAAATAGTTTGGACTTTGGAAAAAGTGCTCTTATTTTGGTGTGGCTCCTACTAAATGTAACCCTAAGAAGTTTAGTGTTACTTAATAGTATGTGAAAAAGGCATGCAATAAAATTGTTACAAAAATTGTACACACATGGTTCAGTGCCTGGCAAATAGCAAATGATACTTGTTTGAATTTAGAAACAATTGTTGTGTAAAGTTGAATTTTGTAGTTTAGACCATATATACTTTTAGGATCTGGAAATCTTAACTTGACTGCTATATATACAAAGAGTATAAATCTCCCAGCAATTGAGAGCATGAATGTAAGAAAAATATAATTGAGTCATGAGATGTTCCCTTGAAGTAGGTCACTATTCTGTACAGGAAAAAGGGATTTAACTTCAGCATCCTTTATTTATGTCATTTTAAAAAGGAAAGAAAGCAGACTGTTATTCAATACTTTTCTCTTGATCTTACTTTGAGATTATTCAAATTTTCCCAAATTTCTTCAATTATTCCCAAATTGTTTGAAGGAAATGAAGATAAGAGAACACTTCCAAATTCATTTCGTCAGTATTACCCTGATATCAAAGCCAGAGAAGAATAATACAAGAACAAGACAAGGATGCTCACTCTCACCACTTTTATTCAACACAGTACTAGGAGTCCTAGCCAGATTAGTCAGTCAAGAAAAATAAACAAAGGGCATCCAAATTAGGGTGGAAATAAAAGTAAAACTCTCTCTGTTTGCACAAGTCTAATTATATATGTATATATATATATATATATATAAAATACATATAATGTATATAATATTATATATATATATATATAACAAAAAAACCTACTGAAACAACACACAAAAAACAAAATGACTCCAACAAAAATCTCTTATGTCTAACAAATGAGTTCAAAAATGTTGCAGTATATAAAATTAACATACAAAAATTGTAGAGTGTTAAAAATCTTGATTCTCGTTTGATTTTTAGACAGAGTTCTTCAGCTAAAAATCTTATGGGACAAAAGTCCTTAACTAGGGGGAAAGAGCCCACAGCCAGTGGAGCAAAAGCCCATGTAATCAATTCTAATCAACTGTATGTTGATTCTCAGCTGATTTTTAGTACAGGGTTTTAAGGTAATGCATGTATGGGACAAAAGTCCTCAGTTAGGGGACAACAGTCTACAGCTAGGGGGCAAGAGCCCATCAAATCAACTCCAAATCAACTCCAATCACTGTTTAGGTATGGGATTATATACTTTAATGATTTTAGAGTTAACTGGTGGTGGTCATACCGATCTTGTTAGAAGATTTTAAAGAATTGCTGTAGGAAAATATGTGAGAAATATTTGCTGAAGGGAAAACTTTTTGTTAACGGAAACTTAAGACACAATCACAGATAGATAGAATCATAGGAATATAATGATTGTTTTAGCTGTTATAAAAATAATTATATCTTAAGTTAAAGATATTGAACACAGTGTGATTAGCTTAACCTTTCACTAATTATACTTTGGAATATCACACTGTTAGTTTTAATGATGTTACTATGTTCCCTTGTTTAAGCCATACATGGCTAAGGATAATTTTTGTCACATTGCCCATGTCTTTGTGTCTTTTTGAAATGATTGAATAAATTGATTTTTCTTGTGAAGCTTCCTCATCTTTACAATAAAAACAGAAGCTAACTTTGTATTGGGGCTGTACCCAGCTTCTTCTAACAGAGTCGTTGCTGTGGTGCAGTCCCTTTGAGCTTCTCATTGCATTCATGTTGCTTTGAGTAATCTTTTTTCATCTCTGTTACACAGTGAGAAGTGTAACAAAAAATCAATTGCATTTCTATATACTAACAATGAACTATCCAAAAAAAATTAAGAAAAGAATACTATTTGCAATAATATCAAAAAGAATAAAGTACTTAGGAATATATATCTACAATTAAATGCAATGCCTATCAAAATTCTAATGCCTTTTTTATTACAGATGTTGAAAAAAAATCTTAAAATTCGTATTAAACCACATGAGATACCGAACAGACAAATCAGTCTTAAACGAGAAAAGCAAAACTGGAGGAATCACACTTCCTGATTACAAATTATATTGCAAGGCAATATAATAAAGCAGTATGGTACTGACATAAACAGACACACAGACCAATGGAACAGATTACAGAGTCCAGAAATAAACACATGCACCACAGCCAACTGATTTTTTTTTAATTTTAAAATATTTTAAAATTTATTAGTACATATTTGTGGGGTACAGTATGTTGTTTAAATAGTACATATATTACACTGTGATTCACTTAAGGTAGATAACACAGTTTTGTACTCATTAGTCCACCACTTTTCCTCATTCCCCACCACCTGCCCTACCCCCAAGTCTCTGGTAAATGTTATTCTACTTTCTACTTCTATGAGAACTTTTTTTTTTTTTTTAGATTCTACATATGAGTGATATTGTGGGGTATTTGAGTTTTTGTGCCTGACTTACTTCACTTAACGTGATGGTTTCTAGTTCTATCCATGTTGTTGCAAATGACAATATATCATTTTTAAAATATGAGTAGTATTCCGTTGTGCATATATACCACAGATTTTTTATCCATTCATCCTTTATTAATGGACATTTAGGCTGACTCCATCTCTTGGCTACTGTGAATAGTGCTGCTATGAACATGCGAGTGCAGGTGTCTTTTTGATATAATGATTTCATTTCTTTGTGTTTAACACCAGAAGTGAGATAGCTGGATTGTAGAGTAGGTCTATTTGTAGTTCTCACAGCCATCTGATTTTTGACAAAAGTGCCAAGAATATACCATGGGGAGAGGATATTCTCTTCAACAAATGGTGTTGGGAAAACTGGACATTCACATGAAAATAATAAAATTGGATTCTTATCTTAAACTATACATAAGAACCAATTCAAAATGGATTAGAGGCTTAAACATAAGACCTGAGACCCTAAAAACTCTTAGAAGAAAACATAAGTGGAAACTCCTTGAAGAAGATTTTGGCAGTGATTTTTTGGGATATTACACTGAAGCCACAGACAAGAAAGCATATTTTTTTTCCCACTCATTTTCCATGAGTGGAAAAACATCACACTAAAAGGTATCTGCACAGCAAAGGAAATAATCAAAAAAATGAGAAGGCAATCTATGGAATGGGAGAAAGTATTTGTAAACCATGTATATGATAAGAGGTTGATATCCAAAATAGATAAGTAATTCAAACAAATCAAAAACAAAACAAACAAATAAATAACATGATCGAAATTGGTATAATGGCCTGAATAGACATTTCTCAAAAGAAGACACACAAATGATAGGTATATGAAAAGTTGTTCAACATTACTGATCATCAGGGAAATGCAAATCAGAACCATAATGAGGTATCACCTCACACCTATTAGTATGGGGATTAATAAAAGGTCAAAATATAATAATATTCATGAGGATGTGAAGAAAGGAGAGCTCTCATACGTTGTTAGTGAGAATGAAAATCAGTACAGCCATTTAGAACACAGTATGAAGGTTCTTTGAGAAGTCAAAAATAGAACTATCAGATAATCCAGCAATCCCACTTCTTGGTATATATCCAAAGGAAATAAAATCACTATGTTGAAGAACTATTTCCCCTCCCACATTCATTGTGGCCTTATTCACAAGAGTCATGATGTGGAAACAATCTAAGTGTCCTTTAACAGATGAATGGATAAAGAAAATGTGAGATATATCTATATATCAATAGATATAGATATATTGTATTTGTTATATATATATATATATTTATATATGTACATTATATACGTATGCATTATATATATAGCTGAATATTATGTAGCAATAAAAAAGAAGGAAATCCGTTATATATATATATATTTATATATGTACGTTATATACGTATGCATTATATATATAGCTGAATATTATGTAGCAATAAAAAAGAAGGAAATCCTCCTATCTGAAACAACATGTGTGAAACTGGAGGACATTATGTTAAATGAAATAAGTCCAATACAGAAAGACAAATACTATGTAAACTCATTTATATGTGGAATCTATAAAAAACACAAAAACTCAAATTCATAGCAATAGAAATAGAATGGTGGTTGCCAGGGACTGAGGGATGGAGAAAGGAGGAGATAATGGTCAAAGAGAACAAAATTTCAGTTATAAGGTGAATAAGTATTAAAGACCTAATGTGCCACATGATGATTGTAATTAACGATAACACATAGTATACTTGAAACTTTTTGAGTGGATTCCAAGTGCTTTTACCACTCACCGCACACAAAACAATGATGATGCTGTGAGGTTACAGATATATTAATTAGCTTGATTGTGGTAATCATTTCACAATATATAGGTACATCAAAACATCGTGTTGTACACCCTAATATATACAACTTTTATTTGTCAATAATATGTCAATAAAGACAAGGAAAAATAAAGGAAGAAAAACTTTGGATCTATCTTAGAAAACTCCTTATCAGCACAATAAAAACATCAACTATTGACAAAACATTTTTTATTCTATTTTCACATTTGATTGCCACTTTCACTAGGAAATTCCTTAATTTCTTACTCAGTCAAACTTTTTCCTAACTCTATTTTTAATCTTCCATTCACCTCTCTAGAAATGTCTCTTCTATTTTTGAAAACATAAATATTGATTATATAATTCTTCTACTCAAAAACTTCAGTGACACATAAATGCCAATAAGTTTAGCGTTTTCAACTTATCCAATAGCATATACAATGATCTCTTTCCTCTGTCTACGTCTTCAGCTCTTGCCAGATACCCACTATGTTTTGCTATTCTCAGGTACATAAAGTCTCTACATATCTCAAACTCTGTAAAACTCTGTGATTTTTATGTTTAACCCCACTCCTCCTCCTTTTTCTTGCAGTTTTTCATGAGAGCTATTTCTTGTTACTTTCACTATAAATTATTTTTGATATCTTAACTCCTAACCCAGATTCCTTCTGTAGAAATTCCCTTTACCTTACTTGTATTTCTCATTTAGTCCATACATTCTTTTTCATAACCACTTTGTTGTGCTCTTATTTACTAATATACTTATCTTGTCCTATCAGGTTGGATAGCCTTCTGTTGATATGTTGATGTCATATCATGCGACTCATAGTCCACTAAGAAAATGTATGCAAATATTCTAATTAAATGGTAATGTCATATATATGACATGCCACAATGATTCTTGTTTAAAATTTCATTTTATGTCTTTTTCTTTAAAATATTTTTTTATTCTTCATATGTGAAAATGACTACTAATATACATTAAAAGTATAATTCAACTTTGAGACAAACTCTGTAACTTCATCTATTGACTATTATTTTATGTATTTCAAGGCAAATAACTGTTAATTACACAAAAGATTTCTCATGAAAAAATTAAAATCCTTTTTAAAAAATAAATTATCTTTTATATTCTTCATAGGTGAAAATAACTATTACGGTACATTAAAAATTCCCATGGAAAACTACAATGGGATACCACTACACACTTATTAGAATAGTCAAACCCAGAACACTGACAGCACAAAAATGCGAGAAAGGAAGTAGAAAACAGGAATTCTCATTAATTGCTGATGGAAATGCAACACTATAGGGCCACTTTAGAAAACAATTTGGCAGTTTCTTACAAAACTAAACAAACTCTTGCCATGTGCTTCACCAATCATTCTCCTTGGTATTTGCTCAAAGAAGTGGTATACTTATGTACACACGAAGATCTGCACACAGATGTTTATAGCATCATCATTCAAAATTGCCAAAACTTGGAAGCAACGAAGATGTTCTTCAGTAGGTGAATGGATAAATAAGCTGCGGTACATAGAGAAAATAGAATATTATTAAGCAATAAAAATAAATGAGCTATTAAAAGACATGGAAGAAACTTAGTAATATGTTACTACATGAAAGAAGACAATCTGAAGAAGCTACATACTGTATAGTTCCAACTATATAACATTTTGGAAAAGGCAAAACTATGGAGTCAGTAAAAGACCAGAGGAAAAAAAGGTTTGTGGGGAGGGATGGATGAATCGGCAGAGCACAGAGGATATTTAAGGCAGTGAAAATAATCTGTATGATACTCTAATGGTGAATACATGTTGTTATATATTTATCCAAACCCATAGAATGTTAAGTACCAAGAACGGACCCTAATGTTAACTATGAACTTTTGGTGATAATGATGTGTTGAGGTACATTAATCACCTGTAACAAATGTATCACTCTACAGGGATGCTGATATTCGGGGAGGCTATGTATGTGTAGGGACAATGGGAATATGGGAAATCTCTGCAAGTTCCATTCAATTTTGCTGCAAACCTAAAACTGAAATAAAAAAATAAAGTTTAAGTTTAAAAAAAGCCCCAAGGAGAAAAAGATACTTGAAAATATTTCAATTTGAAAGTGTCCTATTTGCATTTTTAATTTTATTGTTAAGTATCTTATCTTTAAAGTTTTATTTCAGAACTGTGAAAGACTTATTAAACTGAACAAATACAATTCCAGTTCTATTTTCAGAGTTAGATACCCCTCAACTGCTGTCAACATGCTGTTAATTGAATGTTTGTGTGAAGATGATAGCATTTTAAATACCAAGAACATAAACGTTGTTCTCAACTCTTTGATTTTGGTTTATTCATTTTTGAATGTATCTGAACCTGGTTATAACTGTCTTTCTCAGAGTCTATTAATCTTGGCTTTTGACTTTCTATCTGGCAACTTCGTTGTGGTTTGTCACTGCTGTCACTCTAATAGGTTTATCTTCAATAACTTCCAACAGTGTAGCAGTTTCTGGAGCATCATGAATAAGAGAATGTTTTAAAAATAAAGTTATAAAAAATGAACATGGAAAATTAACTCTGCAGAATGGAATGCTCTCTTGATATATATTTATCATTTTCGAAAGCTGATACCATGCTAAGAAACAACTACAGTGTAACAGGAGGAGTCAATTCTGTAAAAAAATAAGAAGACTCAAAAAAATATAATTGGATAGAGGATTCTGGGAACACTGCAGAGTCGAAAGTACCAGGAATACTTCTTGCCACCTAGACAGCAATTTCACAGGCAGTATCTATCTGATGTAACTATTTTGAAACTCTGGGGTCTATTGAGGCATGTACCTTCCAGGAAAATGCTTAGACATAAATTACAGTTAATTTTGTTCAATTTCAGCTATTAGTTGGGCAGCAGCTACACATTTCCCACCGTCAACTCATAGCAAGCAATCATGCACGTTATTCAGGAACCAGAGTGGGCAATAGGGTCCTGTCTTCCAAATATGAAGAATCTGTGTTCAGATTGCAGACTGCCGCTCCTAAGCAGCAAACACAGAGGTAGACAGGCATCCTTTAAGTTTACCCCGGTATATTTGAAGCAACTTCCAGGGGACTGAAAGGGCCAGTACCATTTTTTTTTTCCAATTTCACTTTTTGGTTTTCTTTCTTCCAGGATCCAGAAATTAAAACTAAGACATTCAAAAGCAACCACATATACCAAGGAAATTAGAAAGTCACCATACATGTCCAGGGAAAGGTGCAGACCCATAAAAGACCTAAGAAGACCTTAAGTTTATCCCTCATGGTGATACTGGACACACGAACAGCCTACAAAAATCGCATACATAACAAAATAAATAATATTAATCTAATATAATTATAATTATATGTAATAATAAATGTATAGTAACATATAACTAAATATACATATGAAACAAAAAATAGCAAAATCTGGGAAAGGGGAAAAATCTGATTTCCATCATTACCACACTGTTTGACTCATAGGTCCAGTTTCAACCAAAAAAATCACAAGGCATACAAAGAAAAGAAAATATGGTTTATTCCAAGAAAATAAATAAACCAAAAGAAGCTTTCCATGAAAAAAAGAGCTGATTTCAAATCTACTCAACTACTTTAAACAACTGTCTTTAAAATGTTCAAATAACTAAAGGAAGACTTGGAAAAAGTCAAGAAAACAATGTATGAGCAAAACTGAATACACTTTTCAAATGCACATGGACAATTGTCCAATATAGACAATATGTTAGGCCATAATTTAAGTCTCAATAGATTATAAAAGATAGATATCATACAAAGCATCTTCTCTAACAATAACAGAATGAAGTTAGAAACCAATAACAAAAGCAGATCTTGAAAATTCACAAATTAGTGGAAATTAAACAACATACTCTTAAACAACCAATGGATAATAGAAGAAATCACAAGGGAAATCAAAAATACTAGAGACAAATGAAAGCACAGTATACCAAAATTTATGAGAAGGAAGGAAGTGTGTAGGGGCAAGTTTTCTTTCTTTTTTTTTTTTTTTTAATTGAAACGTAATTGACTGTACATATCTGTGGGGTACAGCATCAAATATCAATACTTGTGTGCAATATATGATGTTCAAATCAAGATAATTACTATATTCAACATTCTACCATGTAATCAATTTTGGGGGGGCCCTTACCAATTACTCTCTAACCCCTTTAGGCCTCCCCTTTGCATACTTTGTTTACCTCAGTTCTGTCTTGTTTTGAAAGTTCAATGTATTATTGTGATCGTTGTATCTTTCCTCCCTCCTGTAATTCTTTAATCCATTTATTTATTTTTTTAGCTCCCACTTATGAGTGAGGAAATGTGGTGTGTCTCTCTGTGCCTGGCTTATTTCACTTATAATTTTCTCTAAGTTCATCCTTTTCTCAGTAGATGGCAGTATTTCATTCTTTTTTCATGGCAGAGTAGTATTCCATTGTGTATATATACCACATTTTCCTTAGCCAGTCATCCATTGATGGACATTTAGGCTGAATCCAACACTTGGCTATTGTAAATAGAGCTGCTATAAACATAGAAGTACAAATATCCCTTGGACATGATGATTTCCATTCCTTTAGGTATATACCCAGCAGTGGGATTATGTAGGGGAAACTTCATACCAATAAACGCTTATGTTAAAAAGAATAAAGATCCCAATTAACCTAACTTTACAACTTCAGGAACCAGTCAAAAGAACAAACTAAACTCAAAGCTAGTATAAGAAAGAAAATAATAAATTTTAGAGCATACATAAATGAATTAAATAATAGAAAACAATACAGAAAAAAACAATAAAAACCACAAGTTGGTTCTTTGAAAAGATCAACAAAATTGACAAAACTTTACCTAGATAAATTAAGAAAAAAATGGACAAACGCATAGATGCATACAACCTGCCAAGATTGAATCACAAAATAATTGAAAATCTGAATGTATCCATGCTAAGTAAGGAGGTTGAATTAGTATTCAAAAGTCTCCTTTAAAAGCCCCGGACCTGATGACTTCACTGCTGGGTTCTACCAATCATATAAACAAGAATTAACACCAGTTCTTTTTATATTTTTTTAAATATTAAAAAAGAGGAAACCCTTGCTAACTAATTCTATGAGGCCTGCATTGCCTGATAACAAAGCTCGATCGATGCTATACCAAAACAAAACTAAAGACTGCTTTCAGCTGGTTAGTTGGCTCAGTTGTTTAGAGCAAGGTATTATTACACCATGGACAAAGGGTTCAGATCCCTGTAATGGTCAGCAATTAGAAAAAAAAAAAGTAACAAGATGACTGCTTCCTTGTGACTCATAGTTTTGGTATGCTGTGGTATGTTATAAGGTATTTTCTTATAAACACTGATCCAAAGATCCTCAACAAATTACTAGTTAAATGAAGTCTGCAGCATCTTAAAAGGATTATACACCATGACCAAGTAGTATTTATTTCTGAGATGAAAAATGGTTCAACATGTAAAACAACCAATGTAATACATTATGTCAATGAAATGAAGGACAAAAACCATATGATCAGCTCAACTGAAAAAGAAAGAGCGTTTGATAAGATGGTACGACTACAAATACTATAGAAATGAAAAAGATTATAAAAGAATACTGTGATCGACTGTAAACCAACAAATTTAGTAAGTTAAATAAAATGGAAACATTCCTAGATGCAAAACCTGCTAAGGCTGAATCACAAAGAAATGGAAAATCTAAGTAATCACAAAGAAATGGAAAATCTAAGTAGACCTATAAATCATTTAACAGCTTAGGAAGAGAAGATAACTACTACGACACAATAAAAGGCATTTAGCAAAAACCCACAGCAAACATGATAGTTAACAGTGAGAGACTGAAAGCTTTTCTGTTAATATCAGGAACAATCAAGGGCACTGCATCGTTCTACATAGTACTGCAAAATCTAGATAGATTAATTAACCAAGAAAAAGAAATAAAAAGCATACACCTTAAAAGAAAGGCATGAAATTATCTCTGTTCCCATATATGATCATACGTGTAGGAAACTTTAAATACTTTGCACAATAACTGTTAGAACTAATAAATGAATTTAGCAAAGTAGGAGAATTCAAAGTAACAGGGTAAACAATCTGAAAATGAAATTAAGAAAACAATTCCAATTACAATAGTGTCCAAAAGAATAAATTACCAAAGATGTGAAAGCATTGTGCAATGAAAATTACACAACATGGCTCAAGGAATTTTTTAAGATCATAAATAAATAGAAAGGCATCCCATGTTCATGGGTGGGAAGACTTAATACTGTTAAGATGTCCATACTACTCAAAGCAATTAACAAATTCAATGCAATCTTCATCAAAACTCCAATATTTTTTGAAGAAATATGAAAATCCATTCTAAAGTTTATATGAAATTTCAAAGGACCCCAAATAGACAAAACAATCTTGAAAAAGCAGAACAAATTTGGAGGATTAATATTTCCTAACTTCAAAAATTTACTACAGAGCTATGGTAAGTGATATTCTGTGGTCTTATCACAAAAACAGACATATGGTCCAATGGGATAGAATAGAGTCCAGAACTAAACGCTTACATTTATGGTCAAATTATGGTTGACAAGGGTGCCAAGACCATTCAATGGGGAAAGGATAGTCTTCTTATGATGCTGGGAAAGCTGGATGTACATATAACGAACAATAAAGTTAGACCCTTACATAATCTCATCTATAAAAATTAGTTCAAATGGATCAAAAACGTAACTATAAGAGCAAAAACTATAAAACTCTTAGAAGAAAACATAGGGCAAAATCTTCACAACACAGGATTTGGCAATTATTTCTTGAATATAATACTATAGGGATAGGTAACAATAGCAAAAATAGGCAAAATGGACTGCAAGAAAATTAAACTTTTGTAGATACAAAAATGCTATCAACAGGATAAAAATGTCACCCCTCGAAGTAAGAAAAAGATATTTGCAAATAATATATTATACACCATATGTTATATAAAGTATTTTTGTACAGAATAGATAGAAAACTCCTAAAACTCAACAATACAATACAAAAAAACTCAATTCAAAAATGGGCAAAGGACTTGAATGAACATTTCTCCGAAGAAGATATACAAATGGCTAATAGGTATATTAAAAGATGCTTGACATCACTAATCATTAGGAAAATGCAAATAAAAACCAGAATAAAATACCACCTCACACCCATTAAGATGGCTTATATCAAAAAACCATAAAATATCAAATGTTGGTGAGGATGTGGAAAAATTTCAACCCCTGTGCACTGTTAATGAAAATGAAAAATGGTACAGGTGCTCTGGTAAATATCATGGCAGTTTCTCAAAAAATTAAAAATAGAATGTCCATATGATTCTGCATTTCCATTTATGTGTATATACCCCAAATAATTGAAAGCAGGGTCTTAAAGAGATGTCTGTATACCCATGTTCACAGCAGCATGATTCACAATAGCTTAAATGAGGAAGCAACCTAAGTGTCCCTTGATGGATGAATAGGTAAGCAAAATGTGGTATAGACATATAATGAAACCATAAAAAGGGAGGAAATTCTGGCAAATACTACAACATAGAAGAACCTTGAGGACATCATGCTAAATGGAATAAGTATGCCACAAACAGACAAATACTGTATCATTCCACTTATTTTAGGTACCTCCAGTAGTCACAATCATAGAGACAGAAAGTAGAATGGCCATCAGGGTCAGAGGCATGGGGGGAATTGGGAATTATTGTTTAATGGGTGCAGAGTTTCACTTTTGCAAGATAAAAAGTGTTGCAGAGAATGATGGTGGGGATGGTTACATAGCAATACAAATGTATCTAATAGCAGTGAATTTAGACTTAAAAATACTTAAAAAGGTAAGTTTGATGTTATGTGTATCTTTCTACAATAAAAAAAAAAAGTTAAAAAATAGGATAGCTGAGCTGGAGATTATAATTTTTTTTATTTTTATTTTGTCAATATACAATGTAGTTAGTTATTGTGTCCCATCACCAAAACCTCCCTCCCTCCTCCCTCTCCCCCCTCCCACCCAGATGTGTCCCCTCCATTTTCTCGTTGTAAGAGCTTCAAAA
>NW_007727721.1:114551-117114 GCF_000696425.1 Galeopterus variegatus | reverse complement strand
TGTGTGTGTGTGTGTGTGTGTACGTGTGTGAATTGATTCATTCACCTTTATAATTTTAAGGAGATAATTTGACGCCTTTTTCTTAGGTCTGGTGTATATGATATATTAACTAAAACCCTAGTCAATATTTTGATAATATCAAATAGGTAGAACACTTTTGACTGTCACCAACATCAGGTCTTTTCTAACTGCCCTTTCCTAGATTTCCAACAAGGAAGAGGGAACTGGCAGTTGCGTCAGAATAAGATTAAGCCATTATTACAAATCTGTTGGGTCACTGTACAATAAATGGTCAAATGTTTGAAAGATAAGCTACTTTTGAATTGCTCATTTTTAGCCTACGGACAACGAAGAAGGGCCAGATTCTTCAAATATTTTGTTTGTTTGTTTGTTTGTTTCCCCTCTATCATCCCATGTGAGGAGCTGCAACATGCTGGTACATGTGTCAAGTGTTTCTCTTAGTACTCAGGCATGCTTCCTTATTGGCGTGTGTCTCTCTCTTTCTCTGTGTCTTTTTCTGTCTTTCTCTCCGTCTCCGTTTCTCTCCCTTCCTGCCTCTCTGTCTCTGTCTCTCTCTTGATCCAGTAGCAATAAAATGTGTTCATCGTCTTTTAAGTCTAAAATGTATCTTCCAAATTTTGTTTTATTAGAAAACTGCATTGAAATAAAAGGCAATAAAACAGATGTTAATACAGATTCCTCTTCTTTTAAGTATGTGCAGTTCTCTCTTCAGAGAAGTGGTGCAGCAAAGTGTTAAATCAGCAGGCCCGGGTTGCTCAAATGCTGTACATTCCTAATTAAGGTCTTTCTTTAGGACTATCCCTTGACCAGCTTTTGGGAGACGAGCTCTTAGCCACTGGAATATTCTGCTTGATAACAGCAGTTTTGTATGTCCGAGGCTTTTGTTCATACAGTATTGGAATTATGAAATAGATTATGCTAATAATGTGTTTTAACATAAACACTTGTTTTTGCGCTGGGAGGCTAGATTCTGAGCAGTTGAGTTCTATCATGTCGGTGCTATATGTCTTCATGACTGATCCTCCTTTACCCCCTCAAAAAAAATCTCGAACACCAACACTCAAATTAAAGTCACAGATACTTAGCTAGCTGGCATCACTTCAAACTTTGCCACACATAGTTGCTGAGAAAATTGAGCTCGTGTGTGTGACTCCAATTGGAAAGACCACCTGGAAGCTTGCACCTGGTTTCTTCTGGACTTTGCCTCATGTGCCATTTGACTTTACTGACTTTAGTCTGTTTTCTTTTACTGTGATAAGGTCTAATCAAGATGGGAACAGCTTCTTTGAATCCTATGATTTTAGACAATTCATTGAGCCTAAGGGTGGTCTTAGGGATTCCCAATGCAGTAGGATTTGTGTATTAATGGATATTCTGTGTTACTGTTAAAATAACATAAGCTCTCCACTCAATTTTAAAAGCATAATTCATCCTCACATAATTTTTCTCTTCTTTAATACTTTTTGCTTTTTTTAAATCCACAATGTAGTAGGCACATCTAGTCGAGTTTGTCTGGCTTAATGTTTTACTCTTCTTCTCAGCAGAGCAGACTAGGGAAGCTCATCTGGACCCTCTTCACTATCCTGCTAAGTCCTTTCTTTGACAAACATCCCTTAGTGTAGATAAAACTCTTCCCCTAAGTTTGAAACATGAATCATTTATGCCTATCGGGCTTTTACCAGAGCTGTGCACTGGAAGATAAAGTATCCTTGGATAAATACTAAAATAAAATGTTTTGATTTCGTTCTATTTTCCTTCATATCTTTAGCTCATTGGTAACGCCAAGAAGTAGAAGAGGAATTTGCAAGGAGATATTTTGTCTGAGTTGCCTGAAAGCTTTATGAGTAGCTTCAAATAGTACCAAACACTAAGTAATTTTTTAAATGACAAGGCTTTCAAAAACCTCTTAAATTCTTGAAAAGTGGAAAAATCGTGCTAATTAGTCCTAATTACTTCCAATAGATATGTCAGATAAGGAAAACACTCAGTAGTTCCCTTTTCTTATTTTATTGTCTCTGGGAACCAGTGAATTGGGTGATCATGGTCTTTTTTCCCCTTCAGGCAGTGATTGCATGTGCCATTAGACAATTAACCTCTTTGTACTTCAGTTCTTCCATCAACACTGTAATAATGTTTACTACAGAGGAATGCTATGACACATAGTGCCATATTTTATAAAAATGATTTCTTCCTACTTGTCTGGACTTAATTATTGCTCATTATTCTGATAATAAATTTCCTTGTAAGAAATAGATAGAAAAGCCTAGAAGCAACATGGTATTGGTATATATTGTGCAGGACTATTTTGAAGTTGCTCTCTAGGCCTTTATGTTAAGTAAAAGGCACAAATGGTCACATTTGTAGCAGCAAATGTAGTAGTTCAGGAGTGGCAGTACATGTGTGAGTGTTTCCTGTGCGGTAAAGCCTTAATCTATCTAGAATGTACTGTACTTGTCTCAAAGCAATGATCTGCACAATGTTTTTTGTTTTGTTTTGTTTTGTTTTTATTTTAACTTCTCAATATACATTGTAGTTGATTTTC
>NW_007727721.1:112226-113794 GCF_000696425.1 Galeopterus variegatus | reverse complement strand
GTCTCTCCACAACTAAAGATTTTTCCTACAAATGCCACCAATGTTAATATAAATCTCTCCTAAATTCAAAAAAGCCAATCAACTATTTGTCCGTATTTGGAGAATTTATAGTCAGTTTATTATTAGCTTTGATATTGTTTTGATTAATTTATTCAGTAATTCACTGGCAATTTTCCTAATTGATTTATTTTCAAATATATGACAGGTATTCAAATTCATGGAATGAAATGCATAGTATTAATGGGCCTGCTTAATACCTTCCTTTCAAACCCACATGATATTACATTACCTGTTTAATCTACAAAAGTAGAAAATGAAATATCTTACTCAACAAAGAATTATTTCTTTACACATCCGTCGTATGTGAAGGTATATGCTCAAGCAAAGTGGAAATTCCATGATCACTTAAGTAATTAAGGTAAATCAGATAAATTTATTCTCAATTGAATGATTTTATCTATTATATACTTTAGCTGTTTATCTTAAACATAGTAATCCCTAGAATTTGGTTTGAAATCAAAACCATGATATTTTACTGGTCTAATCTGGTGATGTTCATCTCCTTGTTGTGGTTTTCATAATTTACGTAGTAATAATTATAGTAGTAGTAAGCATTTATTTTGTGCTTATGATTAGAACTTACTTTCTTAACAATAATGTATGACTCAGAGGTAACAGTTTATTTAAAGTTTACAGGTGAGAGAACTGAGTCTAAAAGCACATAACCACTAAGAGACAGAAATGGAACGCTTAGCTCAAACCATTGCACTCCAGAGGTAGCGCTGTGAACCACTTCCCTAAGTTTTTGCTACTTATTGCCAGATTCTATGCCTTAGTCGTATTCATTGCAAAATGCATGATTGTCTTTCATGGGAATGGTACTAAAACTAAAAATGTTCAATTTATCTTTAGGTGAAAGCCAGGGTCTATTGATGTTTTATAAGACATTGATGCTACTATTCAACTTAGTTATTTATGTATTCAATATTTGTTTGCCTAATGAATAAGGAGTATCCAATATTGATCAACAGCTTAATCTGTTTAAAAAGTTGTTTGCAAGGTTATTAGTTATATCTCCTATTTATTCATTCTATGTACCATTTTCTTTAGAAATGTAACAAAATAAAAACAATAAATGCTAAGAATTGAGTGTTCATTATGGACCAGAACTGTTACTGGTATTAATTTATTTAATTCTACTAACAGGCTTATTCATAGGTACTATCATTTGTCTTATTTCACAGATGAAAATAGCGAAGAACAGAGAGGTTAAACAGATTACCTAGGTTCACTCAGCTAATAAAAAGAAAAGGCAAGCTCTGAATTCATTGCACATGTGGCAAAGTTCATCTTTTTAATATTTATAAAGAAAGATCAAGATATATAGAGAAAGCAAGGAATTGAAGAAAACAAGAATATACTCAAAAGAATTTTAAAATATTTTATTTGAAAGAAAAGGTACACATACCAATACAATCTTGCTTAGATTTTAGAGAAATACTTATTATATCTCTTCATGAAAAAGGTTTATTTTTTATCTGCATTATGCTTTATTTAAAAGTTACTAT
>NW_007727721.1:109902-112002 GCF_000696425.1 Galeopterus variegatus | reverse complement strand
ATAGAGAAAGCAAGGAATTGAAGAAAACAAGAATATACTCAAAAGAATTTTAAAATATTTTATTTGAAAGAAAAGGTACACATACCAATACAATCTTGCTTAGATTTTAGAGAAATACTTATTATATCTCTTCATGAAAAAGGTTTATTTTTTATCTGCATTATGCTTTATTTAAAAGTTACTATTTGAGGGCTGGCCTGGTGGCGCACTGGTACAGTGCGCCGCTTGGGAACGTGGCGGCGTTCCCGCCGAGGGTTTGGATCCCACATACAGACCAGTTCCCGCTCACTGGCTGAGCGAGGTGTGGGCGCAACACCAAGGGTTGTGATCCCGTTGCCGGTCCCGGTCCGGTACGGGTGCGATACTGAGGGTTGCAATCCATTGCCGGACACGAAAAAAGACCAAAAAAAAAAAAGTTACTATTTGATCTAATAACTCATCATAAAATTATTTAATTAAAATTTGTTTTCATAAAATAAGATAATTTACATGAAGATAATTTTCAACATAATTTTTAGAGAATTATAAAAATAATTCGTATAGAGAATTTATGAATAATAATCAAAATCTTAAAAATCAAAGCATTTGAGAACTTTGTGTGTGTCTTGAATTATTTCTCAAAATTTTAAGTGTAAATTTCAGTTAGGCATTGTATTTATAGCATCAATTTTCTTAGTCATCATAATTCTGCAGCTTTGTAATGGATACATTAAACTTTAATATTTAAATTTGGGAATAATGGAACTAATTTTCTAACATGACAATTGATTTCTCAATGTGTTCCCTCTGTGTACTTCACTGTATATCAATGAGGAACAGAAGAAGAAGCTAAGCAGTGATAATATTTCAAAAGATCTGACATATTCCAATTTAGTACTTATTGTCATAGACTAGGTTATGATTCAAATTTTTGATATCTCATTTGCATGACAAAGGAAGTGAAAATAATTTCTTATTAGTTATTTTATATTGCAATGATTTCTTTTTTTTTCCTCTACAAAGATATTTGACAAAGAAATCAGTAATTATGTATGTTCTGGAGATTTTTTATACTGAAACTGATGATAATCAGTAAAGAAAAGGCTGAAGAGTCATGTTTACAACTAAAGCGGTCTTGATTTGTTATAGAAATTTATTCAAATGTCCCACAGATACTGCATATGATTTCAGGGTTAACTAAGAAAATTGCAATTGCTAGATTTTATTCAAGAAAAAAGTGTAAAAAAATGAGCTGATGGATTGTGTGTTGATATGCTATTTCAAATTGTAAGAAAATGAAAATGGTAAGCCCACAGGCTTGGGAATTTTTTGAATGTTTGCATACTAAGAAATCACATGCACAAAAATACACATTAATACAGGAAGAGGTCTATGTAAACATACACCTAAACTCAAATGCACACACATTCATTCACATGTACATTCAAAAAGTATTTGAGTCCCTAACATGTGCCAACTCTTGTAGTAAGTGCTAGGAAGTATGGTGAACAAAATGAGCACATTATCTGCTCTCTTTTTAGAAGAGAGTGCAGAGAAAACTTCACAGTTAAATGTAAAACTACAACTCTAATAAGGGCCCTATACGGACATATACATAGAGTTAGTCTGAGTAGTAAGAGCTGCTAAAAACTTTCTTGAAAAAGTGACATTTGAAGCTGTGAAGAAGGAAAAAAGTGCTCCAGGCAAAGTGACCACAACAATATCCCGTGGTAAAGGTATCATGACATTTTGGAGAAACTAAAAAAAGCACACAAAAATTAAGCTGGTGAGAAAGTCATTGGAAAGGGATTAATAGATCTTAAAATTCGCGTAAAAATTTAGGACTACATCAGGGGGAAAAAAACTGAACCACTGACAAAATAGGATGAATGACAATATCAAATTTACATTTTGAAGATAAACTTGGACTGCAGATTGGGAATGAATTGTGGAAATGAGGTATATATGCTTGTTTATCTGCTAATCAATCGTAGTCATTAAAGATAATGATGAAGGTGATTCTGATTAAAACAATGCTAGTAGGGCCGGCCCGGTGGCGTACTGCTGCAGTGCGCCGCTTGGGAGCGCAGTGGCGCTCCCGCCGAGGGTTCGGATCCCACA
>NW_007727721.1:107556-109040 GCF_000696425.1 Galeopterus variegatus | reverse complement strand
CCCGGTCCGGTACGGGCGTGACACTGAGGGTTGCGATCCATTGCCAGACACGAAAAAAGACCAAAAGGAAAAAAAAAAAAAAACAATGCTAGTAGAGTGTAAAAATTCTAGAATTACCAAAATAATAATATTGTAATACTGGACAGTATCTGATATAGGATGTAATGCATAGGGAGAGTCAAGGTTAATCCCCAGGTTTTTAGATTGAGGAAGTGAGTACATGATGGGTCCAATCACTAGCAGAAGAACACCAGAAGAGGACTGAGTAGAGTGAATAGGTAGATAATTATGAGTCATATTAGTTAGTTGGAATATGTGTAGATGTGAGATGTTATTAATGAACTTGGAAGCTGATATATATGGTAATCTCTGGCTGAGATTAATACCCTAATAAATAAAAGTACTGATAAAATATTCAACTTCTCCAAGATACAAACATTTACTTTGTAGCAATTTGCTACAAAGCTGATCAATCAAATCAGCTTTTTAGCTTTATTTATCACACATTTTAATATAATTGTATATATGAGGTTTTTTTTCCAGCCACTAAAAATCAACATAGATGGTTTGAGAAAGTTATTTATGAAATTTTTTTAGGCTTTCTAGAAGGTGAATAAGAGTACATTGTAACTAACAATAGTGGACTACTTAGATATACTACTAGAAGCAGTAATAAATAGAAATTAAAAATAATTTACATACATATATATTTTTTCTACCCTAGAAACAAGAAATATACCTCTTTTGTAATTGTTTATAACACTTTAGTCAGAACTGCCAAGTTGACCACACCCTAGGTCATTTGGAAACATCACTGAAGATTAATATATGTCGTTTAAGTTAATCTTCGCTTTTAGAGCAAAATCAGTTTGAAAATGCAAGTGGCTCTTGAATTTTCCTATTTATGATGACTACATAAAATATATGTTTTTTACTGCAGTACCATTTCACATATGGGTACAGTGGTATAAATAGGTAAAATGCTATGGTCTTTTATCATTTTTCTGCAGCTTCAGAGAAATTGTCTTTGAAAGTTTACTGTAGAATATTTTCTGACCTCAGAGCATATAAACTTTGGTTCACCATAGTGGTGTCATTTGATCTGAGTACCTCCAATAATACCTTACCCTGAAATTTTTGTGTGACCCTTCAGAAAAACAAAGAGATATAGACTTATTAATTTTCCTTGAGAAATAAAGATATATAAGTTGTGAGAAGATCTATGGCATCCCTCCTTGATCCTGCTCCTATACCAACCAACATCCAATTTAATCTCCAAAGCCAGGGGACACTCCAAATTTTGGGAAACTTCAGGCAAACAATAGAAAATTTTCTGGTTCTTAACAAGAGTCATATAAAGTATCTCAATTCATTGCCCAGTCAGTCATTTTGGATTTATAGCTAATGGTTTTATCACACTAATTTTAATATTGCTATAAAAACTATATATTCACCCTATCCCATTATAACAGAAAGAGTTTACA
>NW_007727721.1:104994-107337 GCF_000696425.1 Galeopterus variegatus | reverse complement strand
AGAAAAACAAAGAGATATACACTTATTAATTTTCCTTGAGAAATAAAGATATATAAGTTGTGAGAAGATCTATGGCATCCCTCCTTGATCCTGCTCCTATACCAACCAACATCCAATTTAATCTCCAAAGCCAGGGGACACTCCAAATTTTGGGAAACTTCAGGCAAACAATAGAAAATTTTCTGGTTCTTAACAAGAGTCATATAAAGTATCTCAATTCATTGCCCAGTCAGTCATTTTGGATTTATAGCTAATGGTTTTATCACACTAATTTTAATATTGCTATAAAAACTATATATTCACCCTATCCCATTATAACAGAAAGAGTTTACATATAGTAATTATAATAACTAATTTGATAACATTGTTAGTATTGAAGTAAAGTATATTTAGTGTAATATTTTTTAAACTACAATCAGCAGCTTAAGAATCACACTTCTTTGCTCTTTTACTTATCACCCATCTTTCCTTTTCTTGACACCCCTCTCCCTAATCCCTCCCTGAAGTTCACCCTAAGCCTATAAAGCCTTTCCCACCCTATCCTATTTTTTCATCTTTCCCTCTTAACCTCACCCATCTCAGCTGGAACAGATTTATCATTCACCAATTTTGAGGGCACTGGTTATTAGAGGGGTAAAAGTCAAAGAAAGTAGTGAAAGCCAGGCATGGCCATCCTTTGATGAATATTACACATTTATTTCAATACTTTCAGAAAATCTCAAATAGTAATCACTTATGTTCTGACACTGAGACCAAATGAGTCAATTGTTTTATATTTGCTGAAAATGCTTACCAAACGGAACATTTCTAGACCCAGAGAGCCTTATGCTACATCATATTTTTCTGTTAAAAATATATATTTGTTTAAAAACTTTCTTCTATATCTTATAATCCTCAAGAAGGGAAAGAAAAGAATAAACAGATCAAAGATTTTATTTCAAGAATTCTCGGTTTAATTCAAAGGCTCTCTGAGAAGGTGGAATGTAAGAATGACAGTATTGAAATTAATACTGGTAACTTTAGCATTGTAGTCATGATCTATACATAATGGAAAGTAAGAAGATACATTAAAATGCTTTCTTTGAAACAAAAACTTCAGTTGACTATCAAAAATATTGCAATTGCTTCAAAAATATGAAATGAGCAGTTCTTCAAAAAGATCTCAAAGTATTAGTGAGAGTATACATTATTTAGCAGTGGAGTCAGATAAAAATATTTGGGTTAGCTCATAATTATCCCTTCACAAATTCTCAGAATAGTATTGAATCAAATACAGCTTTTTAAACAAATAGCAGGGAAGAAAATATTTGCAAATCATATGTCTTATAGGGGACTTTTATCCAGAATATATATTAAAATCTTATAACACAATAATAAAAAGACAAATATCCCAATTAAAAAATAAGGAAAGGATTTGAATAGACATTTCTTCTTCAAAGAAGGTAAAAAAATAGCAAAGAAGCACATGAAAAGATGTTCAGTATAATCAGTCAACAGAGAACTGCAAATTAAAATCACAATAAAATACCCCTTTACAACCACTAGGATGGCTAAAATCAAGAAGACAGACAATAACAAGTGCAGTCCAGCATGGGGAGAACGTGGAACCCTCATACAATTCTGGAATATAAAATGCTGCAGTCACTTTGGAAAACACTTAAATTGTTAACTCCTGACTTACCATATAAACCTGTAACTCCATTCCTATGTAAAACTGAAGAAAATTAAAAATATGTGTCCTTGCCAAAAACTGTACTTGAATGTTCATAGCAGCATTGATCTTACTAGCCAAAAATGAAAACAATCCACATGTCCATCAAGTGGATTAAAACATGTATCATATCTATACAATGGAATATTATTTGATAATACAAAGGAATGAAGTACCGATAAATGCTATGACACGGAAGAAACATTTAAGAAAACATGCTAAGTGCAAGCAGCCAGTTACATATATATTGCATTATTAAATTTATTTAAAATTCCTGTGACAAGCAAATTTCTATAGGCAGAAATTAGATTAATAGTTGCTATGTACAATGAAGAGGAAGTGGAATTACTGTTAATGAGTTCAGAGTTTCTTTACAGGGTGAAGGAAAGGTTCTAAGACCATTGAATTGTATTCTTACATGGGCTAATCTTATGAAAAGCAAATTATTTCACAATAAAACATTAATAGAAAAAGAAAAAGGAAAAAATTTATAAGGACTTTGGAAAATTTTTCCCCAAAATTTAATTCTCACTTGATGTTAAACCTAAATTGGCAAAACTCAGAGACAAAGAGAGAATCTTATAAGCTGCAAGACAGAAGCATCAAATCACCTATAAGGGAGCCTCAATCAG
>NW_007727721.1:103310-103994 GCF_000696425.1 Galeopterus variegatus | reverse complement strand
ATCATGAAAAGAAAACAAGCGATCATAATCACTAGAGGCAACCTCGGGAAACAACAAAGACAGAAAACAAACAGCAAAACAGAAAGCAAGGAACAAATAACACCTAAGAAAACCAAAATATAATTAAATGCTAGGAATAAATCAACACCTTTCAATAACAACTCTTAATGTAAAAGGTTAAAATTTCCCAATCAAAAGACACAGATTGGCTGACTGGATAAGAAAGATGTACCCAACTATATGCTGCCTACAAGAGATCCACCTCACCCATAAAGTTTCACATACACTAAGAGTGAAAGGATGGAAAAACATTTACCATGCAAACAGAAAAGAAAAACAAGCTGGAGTAGCTATTCTTATATCTGACAAAATAGACTTTAAACTAAAAACCATAAAAAGAGACAATGAGGGTCACTACATAATGATAAAAGGACTGATGCATCAAGAAGACATAACAATCATAAATATGTACGCACCCAATGTTGGAGCAGCCAGATTTATAAAACAAACCCTATTAGACCTAAAGAAGGAAATAGACACTAATATCATAACAGCAGGAGACCTGAACACCCCACTGTCAATATTAGACAAATCATCTAGGCAAAGAATCAGGAGAGAAACACAAGATCTAAACAATACTCTAGACCAATTGGTCCAATTGGCAGAAATCTACAGAACATTCCA
>NW_007727721.1:102247-102591 GCF_000696425.1 Galeopterus variegatus | reverse complement strand
TCTTGGAATTGATAAATAATTTCAGCACAGTAGCAGGATACAAAATCAACACACAAAAATCTGTAACATTTATTTTATCCAATAGTGAACAGGCAGAGCGAGAAATCAAGAAAGCCTGCCCATTCAAAATAGCCACCAAAAAAAAATAAAATACTTAGGAATTGAGTTAACCAAGGATGTGAAAAATCTCTATAATGAGAACTACAAACCACTGCTGAGAGAAATTAGAGAGGATACAAGAAGATGGAAAGATATCTCATGCTCTTGGATTGGACGAATCAATATAGTGCAAATGTCCATACTACCCAAAGTGATATACAAATTCAATGCAATCCCCATCAAAA
>NW_007727721.1:96679-100273 GCF_000696425.1 Galeopterus variegatus | reverse complement strand
AACTAATGCTCTTATGTTTATCAATCATACCTTTAAAATGATGATTAAATTTTGTGTATTTTAGTATACAATTAATTTAATTTATTTTTAGCAGGCTGTATTTGAAGTTTACAAATTCAGTTACATTGAAAAATAAGTATATTGTTAAAGTAATTTTAAATAATGTGATTATACTTTCTGTTTTATGTTGTATTTGTATTTGTATTTAAAGTATTACATATTTTCACTGACTTAGATTTTGAAATATGAATGTTTTTGATCAAATTTTGAATATGCTGTTACTTTCCTTTTGCTTCAGTATTGCATCACTATTTGCATAATATTTTGAATTTTGGAAAAGCTATTAAAAAGTGTATCTGAGACATAAAATTTAGGATAAAATATACAACATTCTCATAAAAAAATATTTTCTTTATAGACATAATTTTAAAAATGTGCCATTTTTTCTCAAGTAAATTTATCATGTGTTCTTCAGACATAGTTCACTATGTTTTTTTAGGTATTGGGTTGTAAGATTTTTCTCCCTATAGGTAGTGAATAGAATTCCTACTACTGAACTACTCTTTTTATGTAACTGGTACTTTGACATCTGATACCAAACTATTCAACAAATTGCACCGTCTCTCAATTGACTTTTCTTAAGCAGTATCAAGTAGTACCAGGATTTTGAAACTCACTATATTTTCTCTAAAAAAGTGTGTGTTTATACAGTGCCTATATCGCTTACTTTTAACTAGCATGTTTTGAACTATCTTGCTATTTCATTATCCCTATTTGGTTAGCTTTCAAATAATTAACCCATTGTTTTATACCAGGATTGACATTCCTAACTTTTAACTTTTGAAATTCTTTGGACCATGGAATCTTTCAATTCCAAATGTTTATTTTAATAGTTTAAAAGTAATATAGACATTATTTTACAGAAGAGAATCCTGAGAGTGGAAAATTTTGGGGGGGGGTTTCAAAAGCTAATTATCATTGACATAAATGATAAAGGAAAAAGGAGGAGGATAAGAAAAAAACACTAAACAAATGTTGTTTACAAATTATCCCTATTAAAAAAAAATGATAAAGTAAAAAAGAAAAAATAGGTTGTGTATCTTCAAGGAGAGTAATAAAAACTGGCAAGGTAGTGCTTAGAATGACTGAGTATTGTAAAGATAAATAAATAAACTGAGCTAACACACAGGATCAGACTGTCAAATCAAATTCACATGAATCAAAGATGGTATCCAGTGTCAAGCTTCACTAACTTCAAAGACAAAATTTGAAGAGTCACAGAAAGGAAGAAGAGGTCTGTGATAACAAGCATGGTTTTCTAGGTCCTTGCCCCTCATACTGAATGTATCTTTTGGGACAGAGTATTTGATTAGGCCTGGAGTACTTCACACAGCAGGGAGCACATAGATTTTAAAATACCTTCATTTTATACACCAGCATAAATGATATTTTTCAGCGTCCTATTAATTCATACATTCTGGGTATGTTTAACGTAAGCTTTCCTAAACCAGGGACATTTGCTATAACCATTCCCAAAATAGGTATTCTCCTCCTAGCAAACATCATTTTTACTTAGCAAGAGGTCAATTATTAGCATGCCTAGAAAAAGATTAGACTAGGTCTCCTGCCTTCTTTCTTTCCTGGGAGTGCCTTCATGGAAATGATAGTAGATGGATTGCAGGACAGCAGCATGACTCCTTCCTTCTACAAACAAAATCCTAAACAAGTAAAAACAACAACAAAATAACCCCTGGAAATAAAAATTCTTAAAAATTATGTTTAGAATATTAAGTCCAAAACTTCAAGACAAAGACAAGTCAAGGATAAATTATATTTCATGCTATTTTTTTTGTTTGTTTCTTAGTTTCTGACTCATCTGATGAAGAAAATAATTGTTGACAGTAAGGAGATAGAGCAGGAATTTGTAAAATGTTCCTCATGTCCAAAATATATAGAGACGATAACCAGTACATAATTCTCAAGTGCGTTTCTCCTGAATCACTCAAATACGTTCCAGACATAGAGAAGAATATTCAAATCAAATTGAGAAATTATGGGGTACAAGCATGTCTCCAGAGGAATAAGGTACTCAAATACATTTTCAAATAAAGGGAATGGCATTCTTTAGAATATAGTCTGGATAAAGAGGAATGGAACATAAAACATGAATACTTACTAAGAACTTACTGGGTCCCAGGCACTGTTATTTCAACGCTGCTTAAAGTGATTTGAAAGTGATACTGTGGCTATCAAATTTAATTGTTTTAGGGCCAAGTTTTAAAACTAGACTTGAAAACTAAAGTAAATGATGTGGGCGTTTGATTAATCAGCTTCAGAAAACATAATTTTTTTTTTTTTTTATCTATTTGTGAACAAGATGTAGACTCATAAAGAAAAAACTGGCGTGTATATGTAAGTTGGGAACAAACTGAACATCGATGTGTAATTAACATGACCTTTAAAAATATTTTCTTGGTTTTTATGTAGTGCTCGGTTATTTGTTTACTAATCAGCAACTTGGTTGTGGAAAACAAGAAGCTTCTATATGTAATAGGTATTTGGGATAACAAAAATTTAGTATCCAAGAAGAACTTGAAATATTACAGTTTGGTAGTAATCTTAAAAAGTTGGAATGTTTAGAGGTAAATATAAGATCATGAATATAATTTCAAAAATTTAAATAAATGAAATATGGGAGACCACAAGGAATCAGCACTAACAGTATAGAAAAAAAAAAGACATTATGAACAATGGATTAGAGTTAAATGCAACATGCATTACCTTAAAAACATCCATACCAAAATTATCTAAAGCAGCCTCAGCTGGCTTTGATAGTTACGTAGACTATAATGTAAGCACCGTGGCACTTTCCACCATCTAATCAATTATGAGAATTTATATTTGGTTCAAAAGGCAAATTTAAAATAAGATTTTGATTTTTCTTTTTTTTTTTTGACATTAGTTATATACTAATGTTTTTTATTCAACCATTTGTTTATGGCTGGCTTTAAATGAGTATTCACCTATGCATTTAAAAGTAAAAGTTTCAGCAAGTAGATAAAAAATTCATTTATAACTGCTTCATTTAAGTGAATAAAACTAAATTCTGAACTAGTCTTGATGTATCATTGTCTTTACATAACTTTTACACTGACTTTTTCCTGGATCTTTTCTCCGATGCTGGTTTTCAATGGGTTTGAAATATACATTTAAAATCAGTATTTCAGCAATGTAGATGAGAGATCCATTTTCACCCGCTTCATTTCAGTGAAATAAGTGATATTCTGCACTGAAAATGACGTATAACTTTGCTTTTAAATCACATCATACTTAAATTCATACTTAAATTTTCTTTTCCTATTACCACATAAATATATTTGGAGGCATTTAAATAAGGCATAATGCAAAGAGTTTCTGTTGAAGTTGACGATTCCTCTAGTTGAGTGTCATTTACTAAAAGAAAAAAGAAATAAAAATATATAATAACAAAATTACAATTCACTGAGATAAATTGGCAACGACCTCCTAGAAGTAATAGGGAATTGATGTGGCCTTTCTTCGCTAGGTTTACCTTAGGAATTCAGCATTTTCTTT
>NW_007727721.1:94420-96021 GCF_000696425.1 Galeopterus variegatus | reverse complement strand
AATAGGGAATTGATGTGGCCTTTCTTCGCTAGGTTTACCTTAGGAATTCAGCATTTTCTTTTATCAGAGAAGAATTTAACTCACTTGTCAACCATTTCAGTGCATCATTCCAATTCAGACAAGGTGTTGCCAGCCTGGCTTCCATTCATTATGGTTTGTATGGGAACAATACAGAGTGAAAAGGCAAAAACACTAATAAAACACACTAAAAAATATTAAACACATTTAATGCATGTATAATGTGTAGTCTTCTTGCATAAACTATTTTCATGGGGGATATGATTGAAAACATGCTGGACTGTGTATTCTGGGATGGTCAAAAAATGCAGACTTCCTTAACTTTAAATAATTATGTCACTTTGTACCGTCGAGCTGTGTTATGTGAATGCCTGCTATGCACCGATGATTTGGCTAGGGCCTGTATTATGCCTGACACCACCTGGGAAGCATGTCCTAAAGTCCAACTGTAGACTGATGTGGACCAAGGGCAATTCACACATCATTTCTGAGGGGGAAGCAAACAAATAAAAACCTAACTCACAATAGATATGATATCAGGGTAGTATTACAAAGTTTAAGAAAATAAGTAAGAAAGACGACAATGGTGCATTGAACTTGCAGAGGGAGAGAACATGTTTTGGGATACAAAGTGGAGTGAGAAGAAAGGCGGGGGGGTGGGCGGGAAGGAGGTTGGGGATAATTGAGTGGAGTCCACGGGGTACAAACGTAATTTGTGGTAATGGGCATACAGCCAGTATGGATCTGGCCCTCACATCTTGGGCATGGGGGGTGACAATCAGCTTTGTATCTCATGAATATTCATAACCAATAAAAAATAAATAAATGCCATCTAAAAAAAGGAAGAAAATGCCATTCTGAAAACTAAAAGAAAAATAAAATAATTGTCAATTTCTTAGAGAAAACAAGAAAATTTAAGTAACTTTAGCTTCGCATCCATGATAAAATGCAAAAATATATGGTCTTTATGCAATCATGCCAGGAGACTATAAAGAAAAAAAATGAAATGGCAGAGATAAGAAACAAAAGTTATATACAGGGTAACCACATGCAAATGACACTGATAATTCACAGCATACATCCAAATAAGCTTCAGATAGAGAAACATTTAAATGTAAAAAAGAAACAATAAACTTTAGCGTAGGTTATTTTAAATACAAATTTGGAACAAAATATATTTCTAAGTGTAATGCTATAAAAGAATGATTGATATCTTCAAATGAATAGAAATGTAAACTTTTCCACATCAACTGAATGATAAAATAAACTAAAAAATATAAACTATGAAAATACTAGAAACATTTATGACAATCAAGATAGAATATCCTTAATTTATCAGATGGTCTTATAAATGAAAGTGTCTGTATGCACAGACAGTTTGAATAAATTTGGAGGTAGGTTAGGGATTCTAAAGGACTATAAAATTGAGCCTTCGATGCAACACTCCTCAGAACCCAAGTCCAGTTTTTACCTCTGGATCAAGTAGTGTTTCCTTTTTTATTTTATATCTTCTACATTACTTGACTGCCAAATAAACTAAATATTGAAGATGCTCCTTTTCTGGGTACTTACGGTCTATATGT
>NW_007727721.1:91434-93918 GCF_000696425.1 Galeopterus variegatus | reverse complement strand
AATATCCTTAATTTATCAGATGGTCTTATAAATGAAAGTGTCTGTATGCACAGACAGTTTGGAGGTAGGTTAGGGATTCTAAAGGACTATAAAATTGAGCCTTTGATGCAACACTCCTCAGAACCCAAGTCCAGTTTTTACCTCTGGATCAAGTAGTGTTTCCTTTTTTATTTTATATCTTCTACATTACTCGACTGCCAAATAAACTAAATATTGAAGATGCTCCTTTTCTGGGTACTTACGGTCTATATGTATAGGCTCCACTGTTAGAGTATTTCTTGTAATTCTAAGTGCAATTCATTATCCTGTGAGATCTTTCCTCCATTTCTTACAGAATAATACAATGGGGCAGGACAGTCAGAATTATTAGTTAGCTTGTCTAAACAATTTGTCCATGGACTCTTACTTTTCTTTATTCCTATAGCAGAATATTTTCTAACACCAAAGCAGGAGATTTAAAGATGACACTTTGATAATGCCATTTGACACTATTGTTTTGAAGGGTGACATATTAATGTGCCTTTTCAATTTAGTCACATTAATTATATGCTGTGAGGACTAAAGTAGAGTGAGGTTTAGGGATGATGTGAGACTCAGAGTCAGGATGCAGAGATCTGTATCTTACGTTACTCGAAGATTAGAATGATTGAATGTAAATGGTTCATGTTTTATGCCGCCTAGTGACACTGGCTTATAAAATTGCTAAAACAAAGTGTCTTCTTAAAAATAATCTTACCTAAAATTAATTGTTTCAAAAGAAATACCTGTCAAAAACTCTGTGGAAGTTTCAATGTCAAAACACATTTTGTTCAGGTGCTTTTATTTCTCATATACACTCTGGGATTTCCTGATCACTCATGTGTGTGGTGTGTGTGCTGAAGGCATGCCTCTCTCAATTTCCATCCCACCCTTCCTTTATTTGAGGGAGGAGGAAAGCTACAGTCTGTACTTAACCATCCTTCCTATTTAAAATGCTTGCATCAGATTAAGAAAGCTTCATCTTGGACGAACAAGCAAACTCTGGCAGAATAGTGTTAGCAGTGGCTGGATCAACTAGTCTCCAGCTTTGTGGGTGTGGGGCAGGCAGGATGTTGCTGCAATTGTGAAGGCCCAAAGCATTTTCCTATATCTGGATTTCAGCTGCACTGATGTGACCTAGAAGCAAAAAGCCTACCAAAGCTCCTTAATTTCTAATCCTTTATCTCTTTCATGCTTTTTAAGCACATAATTTGTATTACTATGATTATGATTGTTATCATTATTATTTTTGCTTAAAATACTAATAATTGTTTCTGTTATCTCCACACACCCTTGATTAAGAAAACTGTAAATATCTGTTTTTTAGAATGTGAGATGTTTTGTGACTGAGGGGAGCTTATATTAATAAAAGCCTGTTCAAAATGACTTGGGTTTTATTTATCACTTAACTGAAATCACAAGTTTAAAAATGCTATTATTCATTAATTCTTGTTTTTTTTNCTTTTAATTTTATTTTTAATAACTTCAAGATCTTCACAAGTCATGTTAACAAAAAAAATAAGCAAATCTTCCAAATACTTAAAAATCTTTTAGAAATAATACTGTAAGTCGGAATATATAAATAAGAAAAATAGTGATATTTGTCAACATTCAAGTGCTATTAAATATTATAAGCACTCTAAATAACAACCATACAGAGATTGCCTGAGCTGTCCATGCTATAATTTAATCACACTTATATTTAATTCAAAGTCGACCAAGATTTGAAAAACACTCAGATACTAAGAAACAAATTCACCTCTAGGAAGTTAAGTTTATTTGGTCAATAACTAATGACAATTTTATTGACAGTAATTTGAGATTTTAGACAGAATGGAGGATGCAGAAGACAAAGGCTATATCCTCCATAGTAGAATGTAGGTGTTCTAGAGATGGGCCCACTGTTCCCAATTTTTTTTTTTAAATCTCTTTACAGCAGTCAATTCCAAGTCTGCATCCTTAAGATGGAATAGCTTCACAGCCTATTTCTTATGTATTTATGTTATACATATATGTGATTCTTTCTTTAACTATTTTCCTGGAACCTACATATTTTCAGCTCTCTGAAGATATTTAATGGTTTGAAGGGCTTTTCATCATTCTTTATTCTTCCTCAGACCAGTTCCCCTTTCTTAATGCCTTATAATAGTGGTGATTATGTAAACATTAAGCAATGAGCAGGCCAACCCACACGCCTGTCACTGAACCTGCCTACCATTCCATCTTTCCCTGGCTAAGTGGAGATAACATCCTACAGAGACTGCATTTCCTACTAAGGACACACAAGGGTAATTAGAGAAGTATACCAAATATAAGAAACTAAAATAATGCTTTCATGGGCACATGCATATATCCAAACTCATCAAGCTGTATGCATTAAATGAGTGCAGTTTTTGTATATCAATAAAACTATAAAAGGAAACTAAGGGAACCAGTTGGATGCTAGACATTTGTTAATGGGGATTC
>NW_007727721.1:83083-90434 GCF_000696425.1 Galeopterus variegatus | reverse complement strand
TTTTTTTTTTTAAATCTCTTTACAGCAGTCAATTCCAAGTCTGCATCCTTAAGATGGAATAGCTTCACAGCCTATTTCTTATGTATTTATGTTATACATATATGTGATTCTTTCTTTAACTATTTTCCTGGAACCTACATATTTTCAGCTCTCTGAAGATATTTAATGGTTTGAAGGGCTTTTCATCATTCTTTATTCTTCCTCAGACCAGTTCCCCTTTCTTAATGCCTTATAATAGTGGTGATTATGTAAACATTAAGCAATGAGCAGGCCAACCCACACGCCTGTCACTGAACCTGCCTACCATTCCATCTTTCCCTGGCTAAGTGGAGATAACATCCTACAGAGACTGCATTTCCTACTAAGGACACACAAGGATAATTAGAGAAGTATACCAAATATAAGAAACTAAAATAATGCTTTCATGGGCACATGCATATATCCAAACTCATCAAGCTGTATGCATTAAATGAGTGCAGTTTTTGTATATCAATAAAACTATAAAAGGAAACTAAGGGAACCAGTTGGATGCTAGACATTTGTTAATGGGGATTCCCAGCATTGGCACTTAAATCAGGGAATAAAAGAAAGTGATATTAAGTACAATATTTTTTTTCCAGGTTACATCTATTTAATGAATAGTTCAGAAGATTTCCTACAATTTGGTTAAACTTCTTCTTCATCAATTGATTATGCATTTCCTTGTTTATATATGAGAGTGATTCTTGTTTTTGACTACTTAGCCTTTATTTTGCTTTCTCTACACAATATAAAAAAACTTATTAGTGTAACACCTGGATTTTTTTTTGACACCATTCAGTGCTTATGAAATACTGCTGCATCTCTTAGAATGTTAAAGTCTTCTAAGTATAAAATAATATGTTCAAATTGGGTGTTAAAGTCATTATTGGCTTCCCTATCCTTTCCATGTTCCCTGACAATGTTACCTAAAATATTGTGAATGTAGATCAGATGGTGGAAGAATATTTAAACTAGGAATTATTTTTAAAATATTGGACTAGGAGAGGTGGTTTTTACCTTATCACATTTTGTGCATACACCTTATTTTCAGTAAGGCTACAGATGGCGTGCAACCTATTTCCATAATACCTGCAGGCTTCATGACATCAATCACACCACCTAAGAATGCATCAACTGTTCTGGTCCTTAACTTTGGTTACTTTGAGTCTCCTTAGGATATGGCAACTACTAAATGAGAATTAAAAAGAGGGTGGCCCAAGCAACTGCTAGGGGAAACTTTATTTACTAATCTGCAGATGAATACTCTGCATTCCTAAAGTAATATTTTTCATCTGTCATTTTCGAGTAAGCCATTGAGAGCTGCAAAACATTGCAACTTCCTCTGGACCTGAAAATTTTACTGATGTAGGAGAGGTAGAATGAAATAAGCATAAATTCCCATGTAGGCACTTTTCCTCAAATATTGCACTGAAATCCTAAGTGCAGAAACAAGCTGTATTAGTCTGAGCTCGCCGGAGAAATAAAACAAATAGTATGTATGTATTTTTTAATGTGTTTGTTTATTATAAAGAATTGCCTCATGTAGTTACAGAGGCTAAAATATTTGAGGATCTGAATTTGGCAAGCTAGAGACCCAGGAAAGCCAATGGTGTAGTTTCAGTCCAAGTCAAAGGTAGAAGATACCCCAGTTAAAAGACAGGCATTGAGAATGAATTTTCTCTTATTTAGTCTTTTTTGCTCTATTTAGGCCTCCAATGGATTGCATGGGGCCCATCTACATTAGGTAGGGCAATCTGCTTTACTTAGCCCACCAATTCACATGTTAATTTCATCAAGAAACAGCCTCACAGACACACCCGTAATAATGTATAATCAAATATCTGGGCATCTTGTGGCCCAGTTGAGTAAACACATAAAATTAACTATCACAAGTTCTAATAAAACAGCCATCAGTCAACCTTAAGCATTGTACCTTAAACTTATTTCTGTTCATTTCATAGATCATATTGGTATCAGTGTAAGTCTACTCTGTCAAAATTCTTTCTTTGTTAATGGCTAATTATCCCCAACTAACAATTAGATTCTCACTAAAAAATTTGGCAAAAGCAAAAGATCTGGTCAGCTTCTTCCCATCACAGTCTAGGTACTTTCTCCCATGGCTATTTCCATCCTGAAGTTTCTGTGACCTCCAGAGGGAGAATCCATTTCATAGTACTCAAATAGACTTTTACTTGGGATAGCACTCTGTTTGTATGGTCCCTTGTGTCTAAAAGAGGTGAATTAAGCCTAGAATTGCCATAAAAGTAGCATCTTTGCAGTTCCAAAAAGAAGTGCCCTGGTCGAACAGGAAATGCTTATTTTGGAGGCATTGGTCACCTTTTCCTCCATAATAGGGACATGGAGACAGTATTTAGGTTTTAAAGCTGAAAGATGGCTTCAGACAAGAGGACTTTCTATTTTAAGCTTTCTGAAGTAATTTAACCTCTTTGAACTGCATTTTTCCCTTCTGCAAAACTCTGGCAGAGTTATTGTGAAATTAAATTAGACTATGTGTATGTAATGTCAAGTTTTAGAACCTGATTCTCAAACAGAATCAGGTTGAATAGTGGTGAAACATGATATTTAAAAACAACAGTGTTGACGTGACTAAGGTAAGAAGATTTGCAATCGTTTCTCCCTCCCCTTTACTTTTATTCTTATTGAGATTATTCTCTCTAATAATTCCCCTCCCTTAATTTTCCAATGAAAGATATATGTTTTTTTTTTCAGTCTGTTTTCTGCAAGTCAGGAATGATGACACATCTCTATGATTGTTCTAAGTAAATAAGTTATGTGTCAAGAAAAAGGGGGGGAAGTATTTTGAATGAAACACTTAAATATAAATCTCAAAGTCCTTCTGTCTGTCTTCTAATTAATAATAAGCTATTTACTTTTATAATGTTAGTAAAGAGCTAAACCAGGAAAACACTGAAGACACATGCAATTCAAAATAAACAGTACTATTATCACAGGATCTTGTTAGATAGCAGGATCGCAGACCCTGCCCAAGCTTTCAGAATCAGAACCTGTGTTTTAATAAGATACCCTGTAATGATTAATATTCTTATTAAAGTGTGAGAAGCACTGCTGTAGAAGATTTTACTGAGTGTGAAGGTTTTCTTTTTTTTTTCTTAAAGTTTCTTTTTCTGAAAATGCTTAAGATGTGGCATTGCCTACCCCTGCAATACCTAACATTATGAATTTTTAGTAATTTGGTTTCTCTCATTTCTAATTAAATATAGCATTCTCTGAGGTGGTCACAAAATAATGTAGAGCAGAAGGGAAACCTGAGTCAATGAGTCCTCTCAGATCAGGTGACCTCTTTGGTCCTTCTGGAGACCTTTTGTTCTTTCTCATCTACCCTAAATTTTGTTCCAGACATCCCAGGTAGTTCACCAGTGTTCTTGCTGTCCACTACGTCTTCTAATGATAGATTTTGTATCAGCAACTTTTAAAAGGTAACTTTAAGTTTTGACTTGTTCTCATTTTATTGTTATAATTATTACTTTGATGACATGACCCTTCCTTAAAATTATATCATATATCAGAAAACAGGTCTGGGAAATGTTTGAGAATTGGACATATATCTGTATACTTAGAAAGATATCACAAAGATCTTGCCAAGTAACCTACCATATAAAACTTCATGTTCTGCCCCAATTTGAAGGGCATTAAGCTAACTTTGAGTTTAATGGTCCAAACAGGTCTGGGAAATGTTTGAGAATTGGACATATATCTGTATACTTAGAAAGATATCACAAAGATCTTGCCAAGTAACCTACCGTATAAAACTTCATGTTCTGCCCCAATTTGAAGGGCATTAAGCTAACTTTGAGTTTAATATAATTCTTACTTTGATGACATGACCCTTCCTGAAAATTATATCATATATCAGAAAACAGGTCTGGGAAATGTTTGCGCATTGGACATATATCTGTATACTTAGAAAGATATCACAAAGATCTTGCCAAGTAACCTACCGTATAAAACTTCATGTTCTGCCCCAATTTGAAGGGCATTAAGCTAACTTTGAGTTTAATGGTCACGTATATTAATTATTATAGAGATTTTTTTTTTTAACCTCATTCTCGTGGCTCTGCTTCCAGACATAATTTCAATTGAAACCATTTATCTGAGTGGTGAGCAAAGGTTAAATAGAATTCTCCAGATTAATTCTGATTACTGTTTATTTTAGAATGGCAGTGGTTTCAGGGGATGCTGTATCTACTTTTATTTTTCTAGCTGTCTTTTTATAGTGGTTGTGGAATGGCAAAAAGTAAATTAAAATAAAAGTTAGAAAATGTAACTAGTGTATGGTTTAACAAATGAATAAGATTAACTAAAATACTTTGAATAAAATATTATATAACTTCTGATATTCTTATTTAATTGGGCTTGTGATTTTCTAAATGATTATATCTATTTATACAATATTATTTTTATTGTATAAAACATATTCCGATGTGTTTAAACTTATTTTGAAAACTAAGGACACTAAAGAGTACCTTGTTAGGCTGCACATTTTTGCATGATTTTTTTCTAATTGTTTACTGATTAAATTTATACACTGCTTGGAAAGTTCACCGAAAAATAAACATTTTTTTTCTTTCTTATGGGCAAAATGCTCACATTGAAACATATTCTATTTTATCTCATACTAGACACTAGACTGCAAGGGAAGCTTTCCAATTTTGAGAAATTCAAATAAATTTCTGAGCAGGGCTTGATTATTGCAGGCAACATTTCAGTTCATTAAATCTATGAATATCTATAACCAATAAAAATAAATAAATAAATAAAGTAATTTTATACTTTCCAGGAAGTAACTTCAATTGCGTAAAAATCTGCAGAAGAACAAATTTTCAAGTTTCAAATTATACTTAAAAGTGAACTTAATAATGAATAAGTAAGTTATTGTATACACTTTTTTTTTATTTTTGTAGTTGCATATGTGCATGTATAGAGAAATATGTAGATAAGTAGAATGGCTGTGGCTTTTAAAAAGTTTACAGTAATAGTATCACATCGTTTGCATTATTTTTATTTTATAATTATTATATGACAAATTTCTACACACACACACAAAGTCAACCTTAGCAATTTACGTGTAAATTTCAGAAAAGTTTAAAATTGGCTAACATGTTAAGACTGACTCCTTCCTAAATGTTTATTTATAACACACATTTAAAAAATATATAGTGTTTTGGTTCAAAACAATATAAAATAACATAATTAATAATTTAACATAAAGTTGAGTAAATAGATTTTTTTAAATATGTTATGTTATTTATACTGCTAGATAACTTTTATCAGTGGACAATTTGAATTACCAATGCTTGCCCACAGGATAATATTCCAACATAGTTATATTGTGTTATTCATCCTGATTCTTATTTTCTTTCTCTATGTAACTTGGTTCATGGTAATTATGTTGCTGCCTATTGTATACATACATTTCTTCCTTCCCCCTTAGGACTTGTGCCATAATTTATAGAATTTAATTGTATTGTATTTTGCTATTATGGCACCTAGCAGGGATTCTTTGGGATATTTTTATAGATTAATAAACATTCTTTATCAAGCTGCCATCTGCTAGCTTGTCAATTTCATCTTACCTATGCAAAGCAAATTACCACAGGGCTTATAAAGTCTTCTCAATGACAGAGTCAGTTTTGGCCTGGAACAATCAATTTTTTTTTTTTTTCCTTTTTCAGATCATTGTTCATGGGAGTCAGTAATAGTGTTCCCTCCTAGGGACACAAACATGCCGGGATAGGTACACCAAACTTACAGTTTTTGATATAGCTCTTTAATATATGTCAATTCTATATGGTCTTTTAAGTTCCATTCTATGAAATTGATTGTCCCTCCATTAACCTAAAAATCTATATTTCAGTCATCCCTCACTATGCACTGCGGATTGGTACCAGGGACCCCTTGCCCCTTCACAGATACAAAATTCTATGAATGCTCAAGTCCCTGATATAAAATGGCATAGTATTTGCACGTAACGTACAACATCCTCCTGTATACTTAAAATCATCTCTAGATTACTTATAATTCTTAATATAATGTAAATGCTATATAAATGGCTGTTATACTGTTTTGTTTTTTTATTTTCAATATTTTATTGTTGAATTGTTACTTTTTACTGTTGTTTTATTTCAAAATATTTTAACATTTATTTGTACATATTTGTGGGGTGCAGTATGTTGTTTTGATACATAAATATCTTGCATAATGATTCATTTAGGGAGGTAGCATAGTGTTCTACTCATTAGTCCATCATTTAAAAAAAATTTCAATCTACAGTTAGTGGAATTTGAAGAAGAGAAACTCACAGATCTAGAGGGCTGACTGTATATCAATTTTATTGTTTAACATGCTGAAGATTTCAGTCATTTATATGACTACCAAATATTAAATTTTAAATGTGTGAACATTGACAGATAAATACAATATATCAGTTTTTGTAGAAATCATACTTATTAATGAATCAGTTATCAGAACAATCATAAGCAAATTACAAAAATAAACACATTTGCTGAAAATAAACATTTGTGTACTTTGTATTTTGGAGGAATTTTGTAATTGTTGGTTTGATATTGTCTTTGTTTCACATTTTTCTTTTATTTTCATGTATTGTTCTAAGAAATTTCTAGGTTATCATTTTCTTTTAGCATAACTGTATCTTCTATTAATTTTGTTGATAAAAATACTGTTAACTCTCCACATCAAGGCAGAAGCACAAACATTACCCCATTTAGACAAAAAAAAAAAAAAAAAAGAATCAGAACATGTGAAAAATAGATGTGTGTTGCTGGTTTTACAAACTAATATTATAATAGCATAATAATAATTTAACCTATTCATGAAATACATAATTTATGTGGTTTAGGATATTTTTTATATAGCTTTAGCTTTTAATTTCAAAACAACGATACACATAGTAGTTTTTCCTCATCATTTAAAATTTAAGTGACATAAAATCATATTAAACCTTTCTAAAACTACATTACTTTTTATATCTTTTCTAATATTCCATTGGTAGCATTCTAGTGAAATACTTTCAGATTATAGCTATTGTCTTTAAATATAGATTTTGCAGACATAAAAGCTTAATTAAGAGATTTATTATATTTTATTTAAAACTGTAAAATGATCTTCACATATTTGGATGATGAAAAATAAATACTGCTTAAAACTGACCTGAAATAATCCTTATTTTTCAAAAGATGCCTATAATTCAACAAAAAAACAATAAATATGGGGGCCAGCCCGGTGGCGCACTGGATAAGTGCGCCGCTTGGGAAGCGCAGCGGCGCTCCCG
>NW_007727721.1:80920-82420 GCF_000696425.1 Galeopterus variegatus | reverse complement strand
AAAAAAAAAACAAAACAATAAATATGTCTAGTTGAAAGTGCAAAATGTTACTACATATCTATGAAATTCAAAAAGGAGGTGACATTTTTGAGATAATTTGGTAAGGCACTTGGACATAAAAAAATGCTATTATTATTTTTTTGAATTAATGGTCATCAAACATGATCTCTTAATTTATTAATTAAAACAAATAGAAAAGCATCTAAACTACTGCATTTTTTTTCCTGTAACACATAATCTGCTTTTCAAAAAATTCTTCTTTACACATCTGCATTTATCCATGATAACCTTCTCTTACTTCTACATTGGAATAACTTTTGAATGTTCTCAAATATTTTTCCAAATGTATCACAAACACATTCTCAAAAGAAACTGTAGGTGTAAGCATGCATTCTAAGAAAATGGTGTAATGTTTTCTTGACTCTACTTGTGGCAATGTTATTGTCACATTTATGTTCATTGTAAATGAGGGCCACAGAAAGCAGATCACTCAGGATAATCAGCAAGACACACTGAGGAGACTAACTTTCAAACTGCCAACAAATCCAAAAAAAACAGAGGGTATCAAAAATGTGTTCTGCTAATCTAAAGGTCACTTTGTTAATTTTAAATTGAGGGACACTGATGTAGAGTTAGCTGTGAACTGAATCTGAACATGAAGGTCAAAGGAGTTATTCCTCTTTTCTCAGTTCCTATTCCTTGTTGAGAGACAGCATGGTATTATACTTATTATAACAGGTGTTATGGAATCATGAGTTTAGGATTAGAGCCAAATTGCCTTCAATTCATGACTCTTATTATTAACTATGAAAAAGTACTGCTCTGATTTTCATTTTCGTCATTACAAAAATAGTACATATTTTTGTGAGTGTGTGCTGCAAATCAGATGGTGTTAAGTGAAATCCTCTGATGCAGAATGCATTTTCACTACTCCAACATTTCACTAAATTAGTCCTTTATAGAGGATAGTAAAGATGTATTGGAATTTGTCACAAATTAGTCACTCAGAAATTTGATATTATTCTAAATACTGTATTTTAATATATTTGATTGAGTTAATATTTAAATGAATATCTAATTTCTCTCCATAGAGTAAGATTGTTACTTCTGGAACATACGTACATCCTTGGTGATAAACCTAAAATATCTCATTTAATTTGCCTAGTATAAGCTAGGTGCTGTTGTTATTTCCATTTATCCAGTGTGAAAAATGACACTAGAGGTAAAACAACATGCCTAAGTTCAAATAGAACTTTGGTTTTATTTACTAATGGTGAAGACCAAATTCAAGGAAACATGTCTGTCTGACTTTGGATATAAATATCCAACATACGGGACTGAAAAAACAATCTTTATGGTTACTGTAGAAGTAGAAAATATCAGAAAAATGTTCCATATCTACCTGCCCCCCAATTTTTTTTTCTTGATCCATCAAATGATCCCTTCAAATTTTGCTTCCACTTGTCAGTCATAGTCACACATTCTTGTATTGTTTGTATT
>NW_007727721.1:77756-79875 GCF_000696425.1 Galeopterus variegatus | reverse complement strand
TATCCAACATACGGGACTGAAAAAACAATCTTTATGGTTACTGTAGAAGTAGAAAATATCAGAAAAATGTTCCATATCTACCTGCCCCCCAATTTTTTTTTCTTGATCCATCAAATGATCCCTTCAAATTTTGCTTCCACTTGTCAGTCATAGTCACACATTCTTGTATTGTTTGTATTTCAGTAATAACCATATAAGTCTTTGGCCAATAGTATGTCTACTATTAATGCCCATCTAGATCCTAGAGTCTCATCTACTTTGATTTTTTATCTTTTCTTTTATTTGACACGTTTTGTTGCCTTGATCATACTCCTTGTCAGTCTGCCCCTGCTATTAATATCTAATGCTTTTCTCTTTTTAAAAGACTTACCAGTGTACTACATGCACATGCCCTATGTGCATAGACTGCGAATCAAACTGGTCTCATGAACATAAAGTCAAAATTAAAATCTACTGCTCATCACATTCCACTCCACTTCCCAGAAATAATTGCTGCTATTCTTGTTGTTTATGGTGATTAGAATGACTCATGCCTTGGGTAATACATTTCTCTCCCTCTTTCTGACAATTAGAAAGAATTAAGCAAAAATGTATGAAGTACTTTGCATGCAACTCTCATCTATTTCTCCTATGACAGCCCAAGTCAGAATCTTTCACATGACACCAAGCAGATAAGGAAGAGAAATTCTTTCTCTCTTTCTCTCTCCCCACTTTTCTTTCTCGTGGGGGCAACTTGTTGGTCATAGAAGGCATTGGGCCTGATACATAGAATTTTGAAGAATGATGTTTGAGCAACAAGAAAAAAAGGTCAATACCAATGGCTCAGCAGTTAGTGTCAAAATATACCACCAGAAAAAAAGGAACCAGGAAGACAAGATATTAGAGGATAGAGTAAGATGAATGGCTAAATCTAGACAAATGATTAGAATTTAAGTTCTCTCTTTAAAAATTATGATTTTTATCTTTCAGTATTTTTCCATAAATTAAAATTTTGAGTTGGAGTACTGTCTAGTTCCCCATCCTGAGTTTATTGATGTGGAACTATTACAAGAGAAAAGACCGGGGCAGGAATCAGAGATAGCTGAGCAGCATAGCTAGATGACAAACCACAAAAATCAGCCTCAGTTTCCCACTGAATTGAGTTTGACATGGTAGCATTTCCCTTGCTTTTTCCTGTCAACGGAGTAGACTATAGAAGGAAGTCAAGGGAAATAGACACAACAGACAAAATATAGTACCAGCAGTTCATTTTCCACAAACTACTGAAATATCCTGTATGCTGATGACTCCTGTCTTATATTCTCCTTTTTATAATAGGCTTACTTCATATTTTTGTGTTTCTTGGCACTGTTTTGTGTTTGTATGCCCTTCTATTTCTCCCATAGGTGAGATTTGAAGAGAAAGAAATGAAAAAAGAAATTTTTTGTTTACTATCATGATGAAACAGATTGATGTCTATAATTTCCCTGTGTTTTGATTGCCTACCTTGTCTTGTTCTCCAGTATTTATTTTTTCTTGTGTTTAAATTATTTACCTACTAGCTGGTGAAATATAGAGATTATTCTTGGGCTACTTTTACATGATTATAATTATTTGTCATTACTTGCTTGACACTTTTTTGCCTTTGATTGCTATGCTAATTTCTGTAACTTGACGTCCTTCTCAACCCCATCTCCTCAGTTCTTCCATGGTCAAAACTGTTGGATATATTAGATTTATGTCAAGCATTTATCTCATTTATTCTGATGACATATCTTGCTGTCAAAACTGTGCTAACATTAATAATCCAAGGACTGACAAACTGCAGAACAAAAAAGTAATAATCTGTCAGATGAATATAACATAATTACTGCTCCAACTTGGTGAAAAATGATTTAAAATGCATTTTAATGATCTCTGTATTGTGGAAATATCTTTAATTAATAGTTTTAATATTTTTTCCGGTAACTGGGAAAAGTTTATGAACTGCCTGATCACATGATAAACTGTAAAGTAATGTCATACAATAATTGAAGAAAGTTATTGTAAAGATGACATGTATGAATCATTTTCTTACAATGAGACTTGGAACATAGCCTGTAGTTAAAGGCACACTCAATTTTTTTTTTTTTGAAATCAT
>NW_007727721.1:76975-77718 GCF_000696425.1 Galeopterus variegatus | reverse complement strand
TGAGACTTGGAACATAGCCTGTAGTTAAAGGCACACTCAATTTTTTTTTTTTTGAAATCATAAATTGCAGTTACATTAATGTACAGCTTCTTAAACCATTTAGCAGTGACCCAATCAGCATGAATAGGTCATTTTCTGGGAACTAATATTATATTGTTCATTGAACACATTACAAACTTTACTGGATTAAATGAAGTAATATCAACACTTTCACCACTTAATATTTCTATAATTTAAGTAAAATATTCAAATTATACAAATAATTTAATAAATATTTTATTTTGAACACACCAAGCACTACTGTGGATACTAGCTGTGATAGAATGATGGATAAAATATTACCCTGACCTTCAGGGAAGGGAGTGAGAGTCTTTCAGGAGATAAATACACATAAGTGACTACAATATAACAGGCTATGATAAATAGTGCAATATACTCTACTATAAAAAATGATTTTTTTTTTTTTTTTGCTAAAACACAGAGCAACAAGGAAGGGAAATTCATTTCATCCTGACATGAGACCCAAATTGAGCTGAGGAAGAAAAGAAACTGCAGAGTCTGAGTCTAGAAATGCAATTCAGTAAATATCCAAGGAACATGTAATAGTTAGCATTCTGTTTAATATAAGTAACATAAAGTAAGTTAGGCTACCCTAGGTTTAAAAAGAAATTTGTTGTAACATACTGGAACATCTCACAGAACTCAACAACAGAAATTCTGCTGGGTCTCAAAAAAGAGTTGGA
>NW_007727721.1:75404-76846 GCF_000696425.1 Galeopterus variegatus | reverse complement strand
CCAAGTAAATATGTTTACTCTGTAATTCAAACTAGATCTTCCAGTTAATGCCTACCAGATACGTAGCACAGGCATCAGCATCCCAAACCTCACCATGTTTATGTTTTTAAAAGGGGAAATTGGTAATTTAATAGACAGGAAATGGATCCATTCATTAACTCACAGTTTACTAGTGTAATTTTCTGTGTAATTCATTCATAATTCATTCATCCTTTCATTCATTTAGCATATGTATTCATTTTCTGACGTAATAAATAACAGATACAATACTAGACAGCACAGACGTAGTTCTTGCCTTTATCGTACTTACAATGTTTATAAACACTAGCATACAATCAGGAAATTGATAAATGTAACATGTAACAGGATGTATAAAAGGACTTCTGTTTTCCCAACATTGAAGCTAATAAATAAAAACATGAGCTAGACTTATATCAACACCACGTATTAGTTTATATAGCTGTTGATGAACTAAAAGTAATTTGAGCACCCACCTGCCTACTAATCATATGGAAAAGCACCAGAAACAAAGCAAATACCATCAATATTCTAAGAAAAGTACTAAAAGGAGAGAAATATGATTTCTACNACTGGAACATCTCACAGAACTCAACAACAGAAATTCTGCTGGGTCTCAAAAAAGAGTTGGAGTCACAGATTCATATGTAAACAGATCTTTCATCCCCTCTGGTCTTTCATTATCTTTGAAGAATGATCATAAATTTTATTATCTTCTCAAAAACTAGCCTTTTTCTTTCTGTTTCACCTGACCAAAACTGTATATTGATAGTTTCTTAATTTTATATCTTAGGATTTCAACTACCGTGATAAATACTGGTCTTATTCTCTAGTTCTATTTCTCAGCATTTCCAGGAAGAGACTGATTGGCACAATTTGGCCAATCCTGTGAACTGTAGATCTCGCTTCATTAGTAATACAGAAAAAGCAGTAATCAAGTAAATGGAAGGAAGAGGGAGCACTTTCTAGAATTTGAATCCTTGAGGGATTCTCTAAGCATGTACTAGAAGATGTATGCAGTCAGCAATTCTCAAAATAGTTAACTCTGAGGTTCCTAATCAGGTGATTACCCAGGAGTCAGTTATTATTATCAGTATTCATAAATCTATTAATAGTAATAACTAACAACTTTTAGTTATTCTGACCCATTTATTATTTTACGTCTACTCCCTGGATAATATAACAGATTCACATATCTACCATATGCCTATAATTCCCAAGTAAATATGTTTACTCTGTAATTCAAACTAGATCTTCCAGTTAATGCCTACCAGATATGTAGCACAGGCACCAGCATCCCAAACCTCACCATGTTTATGTTTTTAAAAGGGGAAATTGGTAATTTAATAGACAGGAAATGGAGCCATTCATTAACTCACAGTTTACTAGTGTAATTTTCTGTGTAATTCATTCATAATTCATTC
>NW_007727721.1:71878-74254 GCF_000696425.1 Galeopterus variegatus | reverse complement strand
ATGATGCAATATTAAACTTTTGACTTCTTTTCCCACATGACAGTGTAGAAGAGTAAGATGCTTGACACATGTCCCATTAAGTTTGTGAGTATAACCAGAGCCAACTCTGGTTATAAAGATATCTGAAAGTAAGATGTTTTCTAGGGACACCATTACCAGAAGGAGTTGAAGAAACCATAGTGATGTACCTTAAAAATGATGAGGTTACATCATTCCACACCAAATCTCCGGGTTCTTAAGAGAGCACGTTTTAAAAAAACTCTTCTTTTTCCCTTGATTCCAGTGATTAAGCAAGTAAATTAGCAGGGCTTGAGCCATGAGGAATACCTGCGCAGGGTGAAATGAGGCAGATGAATCATGGCAGAAGTTGAGATAAAAGATGATAGGGATTTGGTTAGAGTAGCAGCAATGAATCGGAAGAAAATTGATGAACTTGGGATGTACTTTGGAACTGTAACTATCAGAATTACTGGCGAGATGGTTGACCTACAGGAAAGGTTCAAGGATGACTACTGAGTGTTTGGCTTGAACAATTGAGGGGACAGTGGTGCTAATTTCAGAACAAGAAATGTTGTCAGATTAATAAGCCTGAGTGAAGAGAATCATTTTTCCATTGAGGTCTCATCAAATTTTAACAAGCAGGGATAAAATCAGCAGGTAAGAGAGTTTTGGAGTCTAGACGGCAAATGGAATGTTTGGACTTTGAGGGGAGACAGAATAATTTTTGTCTTTAACCAGGGGGAAGACAAAGATCATCAAGTTCAGGCACAGGTTGGCTTTGAGGTTTGGAGTTAAGAATTTGAAGCCTCCCTGAATACTTTTATTTTCTCAAGCAAACTGACACAAGGCCTTTAGGTGAGAGGGAAGAGGTATAGCAGTTGGATACTGAGGAAAAAGCTAAAGGTATAAAATAATCTCAAGAGTGGGAAATGGTTATACAAGAGAGACGTATTAGAAAGGTAATAGTGAGATCCTATTTGAGATCTGTGGTCATGAATTTTAAGTGAAACCAGGAAGCAAAAAATAAAACTTTGCCTTGGGTTGATTTTATTTTGTCAGAGACTGTTTTGTTATTATTTTTTATGCAGCCATAGGAAAGAGTGATACAAAATAGCCCCAGATGAGAACCTACACAAGGATGATTAGCTAATTTACAGATCAAGTGAGCAAATTCCCATACCAAATATTTCATACTCAAGTGAAAAAATAATACAATTTCTGATGATAAATGATGTTTATCAGTTTTATGGTCATCACAAACCTCTTGGCTGAAGGTTAAATTCAGAGACTATTGAACAGAATTTTATACTTAAAATTCTGATTTGGAAAACTGAATTTAAAACTTTAGTTTCTTTGATTTAAATATGGAAATATAAGTTACAAATGTGTTACATGAGAGGCCTTGAGAGGCATATAATCTTGTTGGCATAATTATTCTGGTGCTGTTATGAAATTGTTTTTTCTCAGCAAGTTAAAGAAGAGAAGGTTAGAAAATGCTTACATTTCAGTAATGCTATAAAGTGATTGTCAGGGTAGCCTAAAATCTTAGTTTACGCTTAATACATGCTCTGTTTCCTGGACTGTGTTAATGCCAACTTAGTTAAGATGGAAACTAGGTTTCCCAGACTGTCTCTTTCTCTATGAGTCCAAATATAAAATGGCTAAAAGAAGACTTTATATGAGATTTAGAAGGCAAAAGTGTAGCAGTGGCCATTATTCTGTGAAGGTCATCGTGTTCAGATATGGGGACAGTCACAGTGAGCCCCAGCCATTTTCAATACTGCAATCAGCTCATCTTCCCAGCTACTGGCCCTGTTGACAGATAATGTCTGTAAGTGATCCCAGGTGCTTGACTGTAAAGCTGCAGAGGTGTTAATCACAAGGAAGTCTCTATGTCTGAGCTTCTCCTTCAAGTTCCTTTTTGAGAAGATGTATGTGATTGATTTATTTTTATTTATTTATTTATTTTTATCTCTGTAAAGTTCCACATTTTCAACTGTCAGTCCTTCAAATACATTCTTTAACGGATCCAGCTCTAATCTTCTGATTTTTGTTTCCACACTTACACTTTCTCAGTATTCCCCACTTTTGCGTAAGGTCTAATTCCTATGGTAAATCTTTTAATATCAAAGTATTCATAATGGCTCTGGTTTTCCCACGAATGCTGACAAATACACTATGTCAAATTACAGCTCTTGTCTTCAAAATTAAATTTCTGTGTTACACACTAAGACCTTAAATATTGACATAAGACCCAAAATTGTTTATGTGAAGAAACTACCTTTTGACATGAGGGTCAATGGCCCACACAAGAAAACCAAGATCTTCGTATTTTTAAGATTCTGGGATCAGACTACTATATCCTTACCATTACCA
>NW_007727721.1:65228-71234 GCF_000696425.1 Galeopterus variegatus | reverse complement strand
GTAGCTGATATTATCAATGAACAGATAAATAATAAACTGAAGTTAAACTATTAGTGTCTTTCACATTTTGTTTCTTGGAATTGATTGGCAAGGTCCATTTTAAAAAGAGGTGTTAGTCCTGCAGGCCAAAAATAAGCAATGGGAAATGGTTAAAAAATAAAAGGAAGATATTCTGTATAAAAATATAAAAGGGGATTCTTTAAGGAAAACCTAACATTATATGACAGATAAAATAGAATCTACCACCTACAAAGAAAGGCTAGTTTTAGGGAGTAAATTTTCTTTTTTGTTGGGTTTGGAAAAGGAGCTTGGCCCTGAAAAGTAAAGCAGACAGATTTCATGAAAATTAATGGTAGTGCCTTGTCCAGGGCAGCAAAGGTATACAGAATTAATGAGAGATGCTCCCTACAATCTTCAGATGTGAATTCAATAATCTGCATAACTGGATGAACTATAACTTGATAAGTAGGGCAGTTATACTAGATTGTTATTTTAAATTTGAATATATTTTTGTGGATACATATGGAAAAATATTTTTTAAATCCTTTAAGCAACATTAGGTCTTAAATAAACAGAGATATATTTAAGGGGAAAACAATGCCTTTTACTATAAAGTAAATGCCAATGAAATATGATAAAGATACTAAAGAAAACTGCAGGACAGAGAAATAAATAAAAGAGCACACATAGCCACAATAGTTGGAATCTAGACCTGAGTTTTACGTTAGACACATAGGAAGATCTGTACTGCATGGTTTTTCTTACACTGGGAGGTAAAAATAAACAAGATTTGCTTGGACCATGGTTACTTTTTGTAAACCTATAATTTATTGACTTACTATGAGGGAGCACATGTATGCATAATTTTAAGAAAAGTGTTGGGAAAACAAGTATCCGGCCTTTAAAGCAAAAAGAAAGGGCAAATAATAAGGGAACATGGATATGCAAAGTTCTTTCTCCCTGCATTTATAGAGAGAATTAAACCAGTGAAGAAAAAAGTAAATAAAAAATTAAAACAATTGGAAATATTTAAAGAAATAAGGAATGCAACAGAGGGAACAAAACCTGGACTGCCAACTTCATTGTCGCAGTGTGAGTGGTGCCATTGTGGACATGGCAATAAAAATTATTTAAAACTTGGGAAATTATAAATGCTTGGTGTTTGTAAATTTGGGGGAGTAGTTTATGTCCATTAGGAGGCAGTCATTGTAAGCTATGTCAGAAAGCACAAGAAGCTCCTGTAAGTAATTTATTTTAAATGTTTCAGATCTGTTTAAGAATGAAAACAAAACAAAACAAAACAAAATCAGAAACAAACAGACATTTTGGGAATGTATAAAGTTCCTGACCACATTTAAAAAAAAAAAGAGTTGATGTTGACAACTTGGAATTATGCGGATCAAACATTTTAATCATTTTAATTANGACCATTTTGATATAGAGGTTACCTCCAGTGATTTTTTAATACATAGAAATATAAAATATAAGTTATTACTCTATAAAATGAGCAAACGAGAAGAATATAATCTTGTTGGCATAATTATCCTGGTGTAGTTATAAAATTGTTCCTCTCATAGACCTAAAGAAATACTTCAATAGGGATAAGTGAGGACTGGGGCCCATGAAGTCCTATTCCAGATTTGGAATATTCCATCCATGTGGCACTGCCAGCTTTCATTTGTCCCAGGCATCAGAATGGGACTTGGAGATTTTTGAAGAAGATACTCCAAAACCTGAGCACGCTGAGTTATAGGACCTGGGCAGAAACCTCATTTACCAGGTCTGGGGCAGCTTCACCCAGGAGGAGCTCCCGCGACATCCATTATTATTACAAATTCCTTCAATAAAGTATCTTATAATTTTCCTTTGAAACATTTTTCTCAGTTGTAATTTTTTATCTGTTGCTGACTATTAAGAGCTTTCTGTGCTAATAGACAGACTGTAAATTTCATGATGGCACAGACAATACACGTTTTGTTTTGAATTCTTTATCATCAGTTTAGATTAAATTATCTTTTAGTAACAAACAACCCCAAATCTCATTAGCTTACTAGAACAAAGGTTTATTACTCACTCAAGTTAATGTCCAATGCTGGTCAATTTGGCTTTGTTCAAAGTCCTTTTTATTACCAAAACCAAGCTAAGGAAGCACTCTCTGTCTGTGGTTATCCAGACTCATGAATTATGGGAAAACAGAGGTAGCAGAATCTCATAAAGTCTCTTAGAGCTCTAGCTCCAAAGTGGCATATGTCATACACAGTCACATTTCATTGGAAAAAGCAAATCACATGGCCAAGCTGAGTTCAATGGGATGTATAATCCTTTCACAAGGACAGACCTAGTACAGATGAAAAGCAAATCTTGTGACAATACCAATACCAAAAGATATAACAGAATCCATCCTCATTTTCTCAATATTCAGTTTTATCCTATCAGCACACACACAAAATTGCATTCTTCCTCTAGGTAGACAACTCAAAAGCCCTAATTAGTTATGACATAAGATCTAAAGTTCCGGACCTCGTGATGGTCCCACATCAGAACTGATTTTTGTTTTAATCCAAAGATTTATTTATAAAAATGTCAAATTATCTAGTTCTCACTCCCACCTCTGATTCTTGAATTCATACATTGAGCATAAAATTAGTGGAATGGGGATGATATAAGTATAATAAATGCTACCACTTAAAAAGCATTATATACCAGTCACTCTTCCTAAGCATTCTAAAATCCTGCTGGGCAGAAGTTGCAAAGGCACCATTCACTGGTGGTTGGGAATAAACATCCCAGTGGGAAAAAAGATCCCAGTGGGCAGATGTCTAATTCGTTGTTCTCATGGTTCTTGGCTCTACTATTCTTTTTATTACAAGTGTTTTTGTTTAGTTCACCATCACATATTTAGGTCCCAGCATGATTCTTGATTTGTACTAGTATGTACTAGTTATACAATAAAGGCCTACAAAATGAATAAAAAATTCAAAAAACAAGGAAAATATAAGTAATGAAGTGTTATATAATGTAGAACAGATTTATAAGCTTTACAGAAACTCAAATAATGAGAACAATTAGGATTATTTTTTCAGGGAAGCCTCAAAAGGTAGCATATGAAATAGTAAGAAGGTGGAATTTCCAGAAAATAGAGAAAATGAGTAAAGCTATCAATGAACATGGTATGTATGGGGCAAGCTTGGTAAGTACTTTGAAGGAAAACAATGTATCTTTTCATTTAAAAAGTAAGTATAGGTTAAAAACCACTGATATAAGTTTTTAAATTATAAGAAAAACTTATTCCCTTTCTCATATCATTCAAACACACAGAAGCATCTTTTCATTAAAAAATGATACTGTCAACAGCAAACTTAAAAACAAAGTATTCTGGATCTACCATTCTCACTATGATGTACGATCATGTACTTAAAGTATCTACTGAAAGCGTTAAAATGTCAAAGAGTTCCAAGACCACAAAACAATTCCACTGAGAGTTTAAAGGACTCATAGAAGAATTCTAGGAGAGAAAGGAGGAAATTTCATTTTATGATTTCATTGATCCTTTCCAGGTTTCTGCTCAATTATTCCTTAGCATTTCTGATACTTCTATCCACACACCTCAGTTAAGCATCTGCTTATAAACTAAACTCCATTCCCACATGAGAGAAAAGAGAAAAAAAAATTAATTTACCATATGTGAGTTTGTACATAAGCTTTTAAACTTTAAATCTTGATGTCTCTCATGTGAATAGTAATTAAGCAGACATGAAGAAGCAACTTCAATATGTACTTAACTGAACTATTTGTGTACTCCCATATCTATTAGTCTATTTCCTCTCCCCTTCAACATTCAGCAAACACACATTAGGTTTCTGTTATGAGTATTCATTGTGCTGGGTGCTGATATTTTATTGAGGGAAATGAAAATAGAATAAAGCTCATGATTTCAGTGTTCTGCCTCTTCCACTGAGGAGACCTGAGACTGTGCTAGTTGCTTAACCATTTCTGTGCCTCAGTTTCCCCATTTATAATACAGGAGTACTAAAAAACCTATCTCACAGAGCTGTTAAGAAAAATAAATGTTTGCACAGAATGCACTCCAATGCTAGCTTTTATTCATATTGTTAGAAAATTGTTAAAATTGCTAGAAAATTACAATATAGTGTTATTAGCTGATTTAATACAAGTTTAACAAATTCTGTGGGACTGTGAGAGAGGGCTTAACATTATTTTAGAATCAGGCTTCCTGGGAAAAGTTAATTCTTGAGCTGACCACTGAAGAAAGAATGGAAATTAACCTGACTGGTGGAGCAGAAAAAGGGCACTACAGGAAGAGAACAGCACATGCTAAAGCATAGATGTGAAAGAGCATATCACATTTTGAAAATTGCAAACCATTGTTGCATAGCTGGAACCAAAGTTTCCAGGGGAAAACTTCTGGAAATGGAGCTAGAACATATTTCTCAGGGTCAGATCATAAAAGAGTAGTTCACGTTCAGTTTTTGACAACAGCTCTTATTGTTTTACCTATAAGTATGTAAACTCATTTAACTTTTGTAGGAAAAAATGTATAAGGTATTGTAGAAAGTGAGTATTAAGGATAAAACAATTAAGATAATCATTACGGATATTATTATAAGGATAATATATGGTCTTATATTAGTGCTGAAAATAATAATTGAAAGGAAAGAAAAATACATAAGATATATTTCAGAAATAGGATTAGCAGCAGGGGTAGTTAGGGTAAACACTGACTTATCAAGGAATAGCAGAAGAGCAGGTGTTTTTTTTGTTTGTTTGTTTGTTTTTTGTTTTTTGGGGTTTTTTTTTGGGTAAACACTGACTTATCAAGGAATAGCAGAAGAGCAGGTGTTTTTTTTGTTTGTTTGTTTTTTGTTTTTTGGGGTTTTTTTTAACCTCTGCATCAGCCAAGAAAGTAAGAAAAGAACTAGAAGAGAGTTGGATCATGCCAACCACGGAAAGCAGAGTGTCAAGGAAGGAGACATTACCTTTTCAGTATTCTACTGAGTATCAAAGAAAAAAGGATAGAATAAATTGAATGTGACCCATACAATTTCTATGGTGTGACTGTATTAATAAACTGTTAAAGCATTCAAGTGTGTTAACATAGATATAACCAATGATCATATGTGATCTCATGTTCTAACATTTAAATCATAACCAAACTCATATTTTATTACAGAAGCATGAATTGGAAGTGGAAACTGACAATGTGAGTATAGACAGTATTAAAATAAATAAGTGAACAAAAACAAAGCACTATTCAGAACAAGAAAGAGATGGTGTTTTCCAGAGATAAATTTGAACAAAGATATATTTAAGTGACAGAAAATAATATATAGATACAGACATAAATAATATAATAGCCAGAAAAATTAGGAGATTATTAATAGAATGGGACTCTGAAGACCATCAACAGAAAATGGGTTCAGAATACAGGAGAAGAGATGGCCACTTCTACTTGAGGAAAGTAAGAATGGAGTATGGATGGAATGAAATGTACATACATATATAGGTGATTGTGGGGCATGGAAGGTAATTACATCTCTATTTTTTCTTTAAAGATAAAGAGAAAAGTTATTAGCAGGAAGTCATGAAGGCAGAGAAAGGACACAAGAAAGGGTTAAAAATTTAAAGATGGTAGAAATGTTTGGAAACAGCTTATCTGTGTTAATCCAAGAAAACATGAATTAGGAACAGAAAAACATTCATCAGAAATCCAGTTGGCTTTTAAAATTTCAGAGATACGTAATAGCCATATAATGAAACTTGTTTTCATAAGCATTTTTGTTGATTTTTTTTTCCAGTAAATGTTATATTGGATTGGGTAGTATGTAGAAGAGGGGAATAGAGGTTATATGATGTAGCAATTGAAATTCTTAGGAATGAGATGTCAGAAAATAAAAAGGAATTGAGGATCTTGTAAAAAATGTCACGAGGTCATTGGTTTTTGGCCTTGGTAAGGAAGTGATAGCAAGAGGTAACTGATAGCCTAGG
>NW_007727721.1:63237-64900 GCF_000696425.1 Galeopterus variegatus | reverse complement strand
GAGGTCATTGGTTTTTGGCCTTGGTAAGGAAGTGATAGCAAGAGGTAACTGATAGCCTAGGAAAAAAATAATTTGGTTACAAACTACAGATCACAATGAGAACAAGGATCAACTTTTCATCAAAAAGTAATGAAATAAGAGTTCAGGAATGGAACATTTGAATATACATGATCAGTATATGGGTCAGTCTGAGGAGAGGACCAAGTCTATAAAAATATCAACATTATGATACCCATGGCAATGGAGTAAGGATAAAGTTACTGACACAAAATGGTAAATTATCTCTATTTACAGTCTTTCATTTTAACCTAGTTTTATCTCATTTATCATTAGCTTACATGACCTATTCTTTCAAAATCTTCTCAGAACCATAACAAAGGTAATAGTCTAAGTCCAGAATTGGAGATTAATTTAGGCCAATTAGGAGTGTATGAATTCTGACACCTTAATATACTTAGTGAGTCATTGATTTCTCTGAGCTTCGACTTCTTTAATTTAACGTTGTGGTAATAAATATTGTGCTCAAGTTAAGTTATTATTAGAGTACAGTTATATAGCAATGCACCAATTGCATTAGTCCATCTCTATTGCTTATAATAATAGAAATACTTGAAACTGGGTAATTTGCAAAGAAACAATATTTATTACTTACAGTTTCAGAGGCTGGAAAGTCCAAGCATCTGGGGATGTTGTTGGGTGGTCACTCTTCACAGAAATACATGGTGTCACATGACAGACAGCTGGAGTGAGAGAGAGCTAAGTTTCTCACACTCTCTCCTTATAAAGCCATCAGAACCATGCCCATTACCACACGTGAATAGATCAATCACTTCATGAGGACGCAGTCCTCACAATGTAATCACCTCTATAAGGCTCCACCTTTCAAATTCCATAATTGGATTTCTCACCATTTTAACTCTGTTATAGTGGGGATTAAGTCTCAATAGGCTTCATGGGACATTCAACCTATAGCACCAATCTCCTTTATCTTTCTGCTTTATTATCGTTAGTACATGGCTTTGATTTTCAGTAACCTTAAGGTTGCAAGATCATGTTCCACCTATGGTTTTATGTTTGTAGCCCATGCTAGAATAAATATAGGGACAAATAAGCAGCAAAGATAAAGAGGTGATGTTTATATCAAGAAAGAAACATTTTCCAGAAATATCAATCAGACAATTCATTAGCAATAACTCTGTCTCATGACCCAATTAAACTGCAAAGGTAGGCGGGACATCTAGTTTACAATTAGAAATAGTGTTACCCTAGATAAAATGGGGGCTTTGCTAGTAAGAAGGAAGAATATATTAAATATTGAGTAGGTAACAACAGGGTCAGCCACAATGAATGTCCATGCAATTTGACTTTAGGATGATATTAAGGAAAAAGAAAGGTACATGAAATATTCTATGTAATCATTGAAGTAAAAATCGATTTAAAAGTTTTGTGATTATCAAGTGGTTCTAAATCAATATTGAGTGGTAATAAGTTATATACATATTAATGCGATATTTTAAATTATAATCATTTGAACAAAGTGTTGTTTTTGTAAAATGAAATTCAGATTTGTATGCTTATCGTATTTGAAGCTTCTAATTTTAACAATCAGAATTTCTGCAAATACTGTTACCTTACGTTGCTTGCCTTTAAATATACTTTTTTT